>NW_022900947.1:1585371-1587063 GCF_012274545.1 Fukomys damarensis | reverse complement strand
AAAAAAAAAAAAAAAAAAAAAAAAAAAAAAAAATCGGGCTTAAAAAAGCACAAATATAAGAAACAAAATAAGTCTTATCTACAAAGAGGCCAGGAATTGAAGAGACCCTTCAAGCAACTCCGTTCTGGTAGCTCTGACAATTTCTAAAAAAAGGAACTTAGCAAAACTAACCTGAGAAGATCTTAGCCACTGGAGAAAGTAGACCACAATTCACACCACCAGGCATGCATGGCGGTGTCAGAGAACAAAGGCAAGAGGACAAAAGAGCTGGGCATAGTGGTATACACCAACTACTCAGAGGAGGCTGAAGCAGGAAGATCATTAAGTTCTCCAACATGGGCAACATGCCAAGACTCTTCTCAAAATAAAAAGGGCTGAGGATGTGATTCAGTGGGAGAGGATCCCTAGGTTTTATTCACAGTAACCCCACACACATAAAAGAGTGGACAATCAAACAAGTGAGACACAGACCTAAGGGTCAAACATGACATTAGGGTCAAACTGAACATTTGACTTGAAAAGAGGGTTTCTGGGCAGGACAATGTATAGAACATGAGCTGGGAAGAGGCTGGCTGGTACAAAAGAGGTCTCTGGAGAAGTCTGGTCACAAACTAAGGCAGGGAGGAATCTCCGCTCACCTCCTGCTGTGACTGTGGTAAAAGAATGCTTACCTAGAAGAGAGCAGTCAGTTCCACTTCTCTGAAGCGAGGGCAAGGAGTGCACTCAGAGCTCCTATACTAAGGACAGAAAAAAGCAGGCAATCTATATGTGGGGTCTCCAAGAGCAAAGCAGCCATGCTACCAGATGAACTGTATGACATGATGCAACAAGCCCTAAGGAAAAGGGATACATGTCATCATCAGTGTTTCACCTCCGGCCGAGGAAGGAAGGTGGAAAGAGGCAGTATGGCAGGAAGAAAGGAGTGAACAAGAGTGGTGACAGTGGGAATGTAAGCCTAAGAAACTCTAAGCACAGGGCTAGTCCCACTCCCTCCCAGGAGCCGGAAGCAGGAAATAGAGAGAGAACCTGCCGAAGGCGCACACCAGCACCAGGGTGCAGCACATGCCACTGGAAAAGAGCTGGCCCAAGCTCACTCAGCCTCCCAGGTAGACACCCCAGTGAAAGCCTCCACCTGGCTCTCCCTATGCACTGTGTAGCACCTGACCAAACAGAACAAAAGAAGCACAGATTAATGCTTGAGGAAGAAATCACAATGCCAATTCTACATACAGTCCCAGAAAGAAGTAGAAGGAACAGAGACATACCTCAACTTGTTTTATGAGGTCCTAAAGGACATTGTAAGACAGAAAGACTACAGTCTTTTCACCTTTCACGAACACAGACGCAAAGCCTTAAGAAAACACCAGCAAACCAAGGCAGTAAAATGTACAAAGGATGTCCAAAGACAGACATGTACAAAAGCATTCACAGCAGTTGTTTTCCAAACAGCACAAATCTGGAAACATCCGAAGGGCCATTGATTAACTGGGAAATGGTTAAACTGCTACATTTGTACTGTTGTTTTTTTAAACAGTACTGGGGATTGAACCCAAGGTCTTCCCACTGAGTTACACTCTCAAACCTTTTTAAATTTTTTACTTGTAAAAGAAAACAATATGACAAAAAGGAAAAAATGAAAACAAAGTCTTTGTAAATAGGGAAGGGTGGAGGGGGTGAAGGGAGGGGCAGGGA
>NW_022900947.1:1531662-1585292 GCF_012274545.1 Fukomys damarensis | reverse complement strand
GGGGGGGGGGAATAAGAACCAAGATACATCATGTAAAGGTACAAGATCCCAATGATGAATGTAACTACACTGTATACCTAAAAAGTACCAATAAACTTAATGAAAAAAAAAATGTTTTTTTGTTTTTTTTAACTTGAAAATAGGGTCTCGCTAAATTGCCCAGGCTGAGCTTGAACTTACACTCTTCCTGCCTGCAGCCTCCCAGAGTGCTGATACTGTAAGTGTGTATCCCACACTTGGCTCTATCTGTACAATTTTTTCAACAATAAAGAGGAGCAAACTACTGATGCATGCAGCAACACTGCATCAAGTGACAGAATTTTATTAACACTCGAAGAAGCAGAGCTATGGGGACAAAAGTCAAGCCTGTGACTACAAGCCAACCACAGGGGGATTAAGGAAACTCTATGGGGGTTCTGCAACCCAATCACGGCCAGTATTGTTTGTTTTGTAAAGCAAAAGGGATGAATTTTTTACTGAAAGTAAGTTATCACTGTCTTAGGAATCCCCCAATTTTAAACCAGTGTTACCACAGAGGTGCCCTACAAAGGCTGCAGGTGTCTGCACACACACTGGCCAGCACGGGCCTCGGTGTCAGCACAGGCTGCCTCCTAGGGTGAGAATAACAAACCCACTGGACAGAGGATGGTCTCCAGCACACAGCCCCAAAGGAACAAGGGCCCCAAGGCATGTTGGGTCTTCCCACAAGCACATGAAGACCAAGTACCACTGCAGGGCTGAAATCAGGAGGAGAAGCAATAAAGTCCAGTACACACACATGTAAAATGAAAAGCAGAAAAAAAAAGCTGCAGTTGGTGAAAAAACAAGAATGCTAACAGGAAATGCACAGGAAACAAACTGATATCAATAATACTAAACAGCTTTCCAATAAACACAATGTGGAAAAAACCAAATATGTTAAGCAAACACAGAAACCAATCATGTGAAAAATGATTAAAGCAAGATCTGAGGGAACAGAAACTTCAGGCTATGCTCTCTCCACACTCTAGGGTCACTCCTTTGTTCATCCATCCACCTAGTCATTAATTCAAGTATTTTGAGTATCTATGTCAGGCAGAAAGAGCACAAGAATAGCTGCCTTCTCAAAGCTTGTGTTCCAATAAAAAAGGATAAAATCAACACGTGAAATAAATACGGTATTCTAAAAACAAGTGTGAGGAAGACAAAAATGCAGGAAACGGGGACTGGCAGAAGGAGGTTCGGGTTCATCAGCTCTAGGTACACACAGGGACTGGCACTAGTGCTGGCAGGCCACCTTTGAGAGCCCTGGCTGATGGGAGAGGAGGTGGAGAGCGATCCACATAGCCGAACACTGCTCACACCATTACAGGGACTAACTGGAAAGCAGTCCCAGGTTAGGAAACAAGGCAGCAACTGCTACTTGTTACTGGCAACCTAAGGCAAGGGATCAGAAGAAAGAGCTGAAACAGTTACCTGCAGCAGAAAGTAAAGGAAACAGAAGAACTCAAAAGTAGGGCCTTACGTAGTAGCATAAGCCAACTCCTAGAACCCAGAAAGATGGGAGGCCATCCAACGTAGGTCAGAGGTCAGGCAAAGAGTGCGGTCTCCTGCAGGCGGAATGGCCTCCACTCAGCTGAGCTGAGCCACAGACTGGAGGAAATGGGGCAGGAAAGCCAAGCTACAGAACTGCATCTGGGAGAGAATTCCAGGTATTGCCAGCATATGGAACTCTCTAAAATCAAACACATGAAAGGCTTGCTAGATTCTGAGCAAAGTGCTTCACCCACAAAAGCCTGAGCCCAGACTAACAAAGCCAAAACACCCTGTGGACCGCCAGCTGGTAGACTCGGTCAGGCATGGACAGCAGAGGCCAGGAGGGAGGGACATCCATAGCATCCTGAAGCAGATGCACTCCTTCCCTTCTGCTGCCGGTGAGCCCACAGCCCACAGGGAGGCACGCCGCACCTGCTCACTGGCAGCCACTCACCGGCTGGTCAAGGCTGCCGTGCCTCTCTTCCTTCTCCACGGTCCTCCGGCAGTCCGGGCACACCCACAGCGGCAGGTGCAGCACGCTGTTGCCCTTGGGAGCCATGGAAAGGGCAAGTTTGCTCGCAGTCTTAACTCCACTCTCTAAGAATGAAGAATCCTTCCGTTCACTTCTGCACAGAAGACAATAATCCCCAGCGGGGTAGGGTGGTGTCCTATGATTCATGCCAAAACTAAAAGGAGTCTGGAACAGAAAAAAAAATTCTGTTTTCAAAACCTGATCCATAAAACCAAGATTGTTTAAAAATATATTTAGTTTTAAAATAAAATGCACATGTATGTTTATGTAGAGAATCATTAAATAGAAAACTTGTTGAATAAAACTGAAACTAGTGCTCTAGAAATACATAATACTTCAAATAAAACAGTAATGTCATAAAGAAAACCTTTGTGGGAGTCTGAAGTTGTCTGTATAGCCCTTTACCTAGACTTCTGGATCACTCCGCCCAGGGGAAACCGCCAGCCTCCATTTTCAAAAGTACTTTCCATCAACAAGGCCTGAAGACACTAGGGACCTCTGCCGGGCTCGCACTGAGGAGGCAGTTCTGCTGGGGTCGTCACTGAGGCAGGCTGTCCAAGTTCTGGCTTCCACACTAAGCATGATGGCAGCCAGACACACGAGACCCAGCCCCAATCCAGGCTCCGCAATAACCAATGCTGCACTCACCTCCAGCTACCTGATTTCAACTGCTCCTTTTTCAAGCAGATCCTAACTGTGGGATGAAGGTGGGTGTGGGGGCCTGAGGAAGAAACAAGATTATCATCCTGGATCCTCTCCAAAGATTACCACGCACTCTATCCAAAAGTAAAATTAGCCTTAGAAACACAGACACACAGAAAAAAGCCAGGGCTTGTAGGTTTGGAAATGGCTTAAAGTCCTAAGGCCAGCAAGCAGTGGGCCAAGATTTTAACCTAACCAGATAACAGAAATGGTCCACTCATGCCTGACAAGGAATATCTGCAGGACCTGGAGTCTCAGAGCCAGGGCATCGGCAGGAAGGGACTGGCCCTACTTTGCTGTGCTTGGAGTCACACAGCAGAGCACCCCATGGTCTCTCTTGCCAACTAGAACTTCTTGCTGCCTACTGACCATGTAGGGGAGGAACGAGACTCACACAGCAAGGCCACTGTGGATTTCCACAAAGGCTCCAACTAGCCCTGTTAGATCCTGAGCTCTTCTCTTAGCCTCACACCTCTCTGTCCTGTCACCAACTGAGAGCTCTCCAGTGGTCCCCCCAGGCTCCTTGAGGGCAGTGGGTTATTAAACACAGGGATACATGGAACAAAGGAACAAGTGAGCAGGGAAAGATATCACTTCTCAATGCAAAAGGTTTTCACACATTCTGACTCCTGTGCAAACCAGCAGTTAAAACTGCAGGCACCTAGCATAGCTACATGGTCCTGGGTTTCATTCAGACAGTCCAGCAGTACATGATGAAGCCTGTAATGCCATCTGGGGGACAAGGGGAGAGAACTGAGTACTGTCTCCCACTGGTGTCCAAGCAGGCTGCAGACTCCAAACCATAGAGTGCAGGAGAGCTATTATCTTTCTTTCTTCCTAGAGATCTGAAACATCTAAATTACAACAACTTCAAAACTCACACTGAAGCGCTAGGTGTTCTGGCACAGGCCTATATTCCCAGCACTCTGGATGGCTAAGGCAGAACTGTAGGTCTGAGCCTAGCCTGGGGAATGTAGCAAGATCCTGTATCAAAAAATTGAAAAAGTGCTATGGATGTAGCTCAGTGTGAAGGCTCTAGCATCAAGCCCCAGGACCAACCTCCACCCCATAAAAAATAAAACAAAGCAAACAAAAACCTCATGCTGATTTCTCCCAGTACAGTCATCTCTCCTCCCTAACCTCATCACTGACAGAACAGCTACAACCTTCAGACCACACAGCCACCTGGCTACCACAGAAGGAAGTGCTGGGCTCCAAAATCCAGGACAGAACCTCACTGAGTAGAGATGCTCTGCTCAGCACCCACCTAGCCATCACTCACCCAGCTGAGTGTTCTTTATCCAAATCACTTGGTCTCATATCATAAGGATGGCACTCAAAATTTATATTCATTGAAATGTTTCATATTCACCTATACAAAACAGACTGAAGAAGGTCACTTTATGCAATATTTTAAGCACACCTGCATTTTGACTACAATTCACCACATGAGCTCAGGCATGGAAACTTCCACTAGTAGCGTCATGTCAGCACTCAAAAACTTTCAGATTTTGGAGCCTTTTTTTTTTTGAGACAAGGTCTATGTAGTTGAGACTGAACTGGAACTATGTAGCCCAGGTTGGTCTCAAACTCACAGCAATCCTTGTGCCTCAGCCTCCTGCGTGCTGGGATTACAGGTGTGCGCCACCATGCCAGGCTTGGAATATTTTTAATTTCAGATTTTTTTTTTTGTACTTAACTGGCCCCCAGAACCTATCAGAGCACTGGCCACACTGGTAAGCAAAGATCTCTGCCCTCGGGGAGCTAATATCTTCATCAAAGACAAAAACAATACAAAAAGTAAATGAGTAAAAATACACATTAGACAAGAAGGAAAACAGAGCAGAAAGGAGTATCTGAAGCTGGGAACTGCGCCCTTTCATTCAGGGTGAGGACGTGACCTGAGAGCCCTGATATACCACAGACAACCCTGGAAAGAGCACAGGGGCCAGTAAGCAAAAAAGCCCTGAAGCGACAGGTCAGAGGGCTGGCTGGGTGAGGAAAGGGCAGGAGATGAGAGGCTAAGGGACAGGGCTGGACTGTTTCCCAGGCTGGGAGCAGAGAAACGATGGGAGGGTCAATGGCGGTGCCTGGGGTCCTGGACAGAGCATGAAGCACGGTTCTGGACCAAGAAAGATGAGTCTATAAATGTCTGACATCTACTCTGTATCAGGCCTTCTAGGAAGACAATGCGGATACAGCATAAAGAACACAGTAAACACACAAACTCAGACAAAGTCAAATCTGGTGTTCATCCATGAAGAAAAGTTTGCAAGGATATGGACTGGGACTAGAGGGTGGTGTTTTTGCTTTGAGACAAGGTTTCAGAGTTACCCTGGCTATCCTCAAATTCACAGGCTCAAGCAATCCTCCTGCCTCAGCCACCTGAGAAGCTGGGGCTACATGTGTGCTCCATCATACCCAGCCAAGGGCAGCACTTCAACTAGAGTAAACAGAGGACAGCGCCCAAAATCAAGCACTTCCAAGGACAGGGCCTGTGGGCATGCAGAGCAAGAAGGCAGCCACCAGGCTATGGTTCTAACATGGCTATGGTTCCCACTTCCATCTTAAAAAGACACTTAGCGTATGGAAAATGAGCTCTGGAGAGACAAGGTAAACACTGCTACAGGCAGGAGACAAGGTAGTGGGAGCCTAAACAGAAAGAAGAGCACTCAGACTCAGGGATGTGGAGTAGGACTGCTGAGGATCCAGAGGGGTGGTCAGGCCAACAACACACACACCGAGATAGGATGGGCAGGCCCCGCAGCAGGAACCAAAGGTCTGCTCTGGACGCCATTCACACAGAATAAAGCCACAGAGCTAGATACTTCTCAATGCTTGCTGGTGTGGTGACACACAAGGAGTTCGAGCTACTCTGGAGGCCAGGGGAGGTAGGGTCATTAAGTACAGGAGTTTGGAGTCAGCGTGGGCAGCAGATGAGACCCTCAATACAAGGAGCTCCTTTGTTCATTTTTAAATTTCAATCCCTCTTTTTTTTTTCTTTTATTGAGTTTATTGGTACATTTTAGGTATACAGTATAGTTACATTCATCATTGGGATCTTGTACCTTTACATGACAGGTCTTGGTTCTCACTTTTTTCCCCTTGTCTGTGCCCTCCCTTCACCCCCTCCTGCCTCCCCATTTATAAACACTTTATTTCCATTTTTTCATTTTCTCATATTTTTTTCTTTTCCCTTATTACCTTTCCCTACACCTTTAGCCCTTTTCTTCCTATTTCACATGGTCAATTATCTCATTAGGATCTTATGTACTATTATAGTTTGTTCACACCAGAGAAACTATCCAGTATTTACACATGTGTGGCTTATTTATTTCACTTAGGAGTATATCCTCAATATGTATCCATTTTCCTATGAATGAATGTAATTTCTCATTCTTTATGGCTGAGTAGTATTCCATTTTATAGAAAAACCAAATCTTCTTTATCCAATCTCCAACTGATGGGCAAATGGGCTGTTTCCAAGATTTAGCTATTACAAACTGTGCCACTATAAACATGGGTGCGCACATACAGCCCTTCTTTCTTATAGTTCTTTCTGGATACTTTCTATCACTATCTCTTCCAGTTCAGCATCTTCAACACAGTATCTAATCTGCTGCCAATCCTCAATGAACTTATTTCTAGTCTTAGACACTGTAGTCTGCAACTCCAGATGTTCCTTTGAGTTTTCTTCTGAGTTTCTTCATACATACTGATGCTTTCCTGTATCTTCCTGAACTTGGGGAATACAGCAATGAATTGTGCTAACATCCCTACCCACTAACTCCATCCTGTGTGTCATTTCTGCTTGCTGATTTTTCTCCTCAGTCTGCACTGTCCTGACTTCTTTGCATTCCTGCTAACTTCCAACTAATAGACACTGTGTATTTTACCTTGTTAGGTGCTGGACATGTTTTCATTCCTTCCAACACTTGAACATAGCTGTAGGCCATGCTTGGGATGTTTGGGGAGTCGGGTCCTTTTGAGGTTAGGCTGTAAGTCTTGTGAGGCGGGTCTGTTCCTGACAAGAAATTCCTGTGCATGCTCTCCAGGGTCCTGTGCCTCCCAAGAGTTCCCACTCTGGCCACACTGAGCCCTGTTTGAACTCACGGCTTGGGATCTACCCTGAGATTCAGATGGCTTCCTGCCATGCTCCTCAGGACTCAGCTGTGGACTGCAGAAGACACATACACCACAAATACACAAATGCACGCTGACCTCCACCGGGTCTTATCTCAAGTTTCCTCAACTCAAGGAAACCATCAGCCTCGTTGTAGCTATGCCCTGCAAACTTTCTGCAGGGGGTGTTTAGCAATCCCAGGGCTGCCCTGGTTTTCCTTCTCCTGCCAGGGCTGGAAAAGTACTGTTTGGTATATTTTGTCCTATGTTTAAATGTTTAAGGCAAGAGGACAAATCCAGTCCAAGCTTCTACATTCTGCTTGGAAGCAAAGGTCCAATTACATAGATATACAAAATAATAAAAAGTACTAGGCTAGCACAGCAGGACATGGCCTGTAATCCCAGTACTCTGGGAGGCTGAAGCAGGAGGATCACAAGTTCAAGCCCAGCCTGGGCAACTTAGTGACTCAGCAAGACCTTGTCTCAAAATAAAAACTTAAGGAGTGGAGGGCAGGGGATGTAGCTTGGTGCAAAGGCCCTGGGTTCAATCCCCAGTACCACCAAAAACTAAAATTTTAAAATAAATAAAAGTATAGGGCCAGAGATTGAGCTCAGTGGTACCATGCATGGCACAAAGTCTTGAGTTTGATCCCTGGTACTACCCACCTCAAAGTGTAAGAATGAATAAACATTAAGGGCTAGGGATGTAGCTCAGCTTCACAGAGCCTGCTTGGAAAGTACAAAGCCCTGAGTTTGATTCCCAGTACAAAAAAATAACATTAAATAAATGTCTTCTCCAAAATCCAATACACACACATACACACACACGTTTTATATATATATATATATATATATATATACACACACAGAAAAAAAATTATACACATAAATATAATGGACTACAGTGACTCAAATTTTTCTATAGAAGAACGTACACATACTCTTGAGGTGACAATACTGCTGAAAACACGTCAGTGCTATTACTTCATACTTTTATGTATTTTACCTTTTCTGAGTAAATGAATTTTGTACTCTCAGGTAAAAGTTGTTACTTGTGGCGAGTGTGTATATCCATACATGGGGAATGGGAAGGGGAGATAACAGAAGACATTAAATCATAATACAGACTTGAACATCCCTGATCTAAAAATCTGAAATCCAACATACTTGCAAATCCAAGTTTTAAATGCTGTCATGACACCACAAGTGGGAAATTCCACAACTGTGTTTTCTACTGGTAATGGGTTACAACCCAAACAAGGCATATTAAAAACACTGTATAGGGTCGGGGATTTAGCTCAGTGGTTTCCACCGCCTGCCTGGCAAGCGCAAGGACCTGAGTTCGATCCCCAGTACCAAAACAAAAACAAAACACTGTATAAATTACCTTCAGGTTATGTGCATAAGGTGTACCATATATGAAGTTCATGTTTAGACTTGGGCCATCCCCAAGAGGCCTCATTGTATATATGCAAATATTTCAGAATCCAGAAAAAAACAAAAACTAAAATCCAAAACGCTACTGATCCTAAGCATTTCAGATAAGTATTTTCAACATGCAGCATTCATTCTCCTGCTAGGTCTATATTTTAGTTTCGAAAATATTTTTCAAAAAAATTCCAAATTAAACATGAAAAACTCAGATTTACTGAAAGACTACATGTAAGCTCCTCATAGACATGATGAAAAAAGGGTATTTTAGGATATAAAAATAGTATAATGCCACAGCTTCCCAGAGGACAGTAGCACTGCTGAGACTACACCCTCTAAAAGTAAAGCTGGGACTCATAAGAATGAGCACACCTGGTAGGTGCAGTTCTCAACTGCTGCCCAGACACTCACTTTCATCCAGCCCCTGCGGCCCCCACAGGGCCTCTGTTCTCCGCAGCGTGACAGCTCATGCTGCAAACCAACCCTTCCATTACTCCACCCCCTAAAAGGAAGAGTCCTCTGCAAGGCAGCAAGCCCTATACAAGGCCCTCAGCTGCTGGGTCCCCACACAGACAATCACCCAGTGGAAGCCAACAGTTCTATAAACACATCTTTCTAACCATGTGGGTCTCTCCTTGCCTCCGTGCCTACCATATGACCCCTTGACCCACCAATTTCCCTTTTCTTTGCCAGAGAACGATTGAGCATCTCTCCCAACTCCACTGTGGCATCTTTTTTCCCCTGCAAGTTTTGATCCCCACCCTCAACCAGGACATGCTATCATACAGCTAACTGCTACAACTCTTCTAACTACCCTGGCCTTTGCACTGACTGTCATACTTACTAGGGTACAAAATTATCCTTCACCTATCTTCTCATTGGACACTAACATTTTTAGAGGCCCATTAACCAGCACCAAGCAGGCATCCATAAATACCCACTGAGGGCTGGGGATTTAGCTCAGCGGTTCGGTGGCCTGCCTTACAAGCACAAGGACCCAAGTTCAATCCCCGGTACCAAAAAAAAAAAAAAAAATCCAACCCATAAATACCCACTGAGAGAACCACAGTGATGAGACCAAATCAACTCTTCACACTTGAGTCTTACCTACCATAACCACAATTTTCTTCATTCTTAAACATGAGCGTTTATTAGCTACCTGTACGAAGTCCAGGGACCACTGTGTCACTAAGATACCTACCTACCCATTCCTCTGTTCCTTTCCTGACCTCAACATTTCTAAAGAACATGTAGGTTCTGTGAGAAAGGACCACTGCTTAGCAAATAATTACTAAACAAACACTTAAGTCCCCTTCTAAGTGGCAACTGAAAATTGATGACTGAATCATACTGTGAGTTAGGTGAAAAATTACCTTAAGTATTTGTTTCATAAAATATCATTTCTGCAACTTTACAGAGCAAATATTTAGCAATTTATAGATTTCAAGGTTGCTTCCTGAAAACAATAAAATTCAGTAAACAGTAAATATTGATTCCAGATTATATTACTTTGGCATCCTTTATTACAGCTAATATATAAGTGAGTTTTCTTTAGGATTTCCTTTAATTTCAGTTGATACATTCAAGAAAGAAAACTGTGACCATTTTTTCTTGCTGCTCCTAAACTGGACTATTAAAAAACTAGTGGCTCTGTTGCTGTAAATAGGACATTCTCACAGTAGTAATGAAGTCATGGTGGCTATGTGTTATCTGCGAGAACTAGTTACATAAAATGCGTGTATGCATCTAAATATTACTAATATGGTTTCCCTATACCAGTGTATTTGTTACATTAAATACATTCATTATTTTTAGTAAATAATATAATGACTCTTTGTTTTGATATTACTTATCCAGAAGAAAAGAAATATCTGAGAAATCCTCAGGATAGGTCCCAATGTCAGGGTAAGTTCAGCACCACTGCTCTGTCATCTGACAGCCCAGCAAATATTTGCAAAATACTTCAGGTCTTTGCATTCAAGCACCATATGGCAAAGGAGCAAAATAACCCAATGTATTAACAGATTTATAGCTCTGGAAGTTATGTATTTTGTTTTTAAGAGTAGGAAAACTTATTGAGAGAAAGACAGCTTCTGTCTATGGAAGTATATATTTCTAACATATTGTTCTTCTTCAATCTGTAAAATGTAATTTATCTGCTGGGGTCAAATGAGAAGTTGCTATCAAAGGACTGCTAACTCCTCAGACTTTAGTTTACATTCCCATCAAAATCTGAAGGTACCTGAAAATCACAGTAACTAGAAAGGAGGAAAACATTTAGTATGAATACAGGCCGAGAAAAGCTTTTACCTAGAGATGCAGGAACAAACAGATAACATTTGAAAATTAAGTGACCTGAAATAATTCTAAAGTAGCCATCACAAGCTCCAACTCATCCACACAGCCCTGCTGACAGGCAGCCAGAACAGTTCCCACAGCGGAACCCCCCCATATCCAATACCATACGCAATCCTTGCCACAGGAAAGCACTTGGCCCAAGGACAGCCAAGCTTGGCTAGGGTAATGGTGATCATAGCACAGCACTCATAATACAGTTTCCAGGGTTGGTATTAAAGCACTTGGTTCATGAATTCAGAATGTATGACACAGTCCAAGAAACTTTCAACAGAAGGCACAAGAAAAGGACCAAGGCTCCTGAGCCTATCAGGACACTGGGAGCAACTCAAACGGAAGCACATTGGTACAGTAGACAGAGTTTGATGCACAGCAGAACCCCAGAGGAGCAGAGACTTTCAGGAAAACAAAGTATAGAGGTAGTGTACTACCACCCTTTGTCACAACAAAATATTTCTTTTTTTTTTAGGTAGCAGGGATCAAACTCTGGACCTTGCACTTACAAGGCAGGTGGTGGCACCACTGAGCTAAATACTCAGCCCTCTACAAAATACTTCTGAACACACACACACACACACACACACACACACACACACCCCAACTTAAAAGAGCAGAAGTTTAATTTGGCTCATGGTTTGAGAGGATTCAGTCTATGGCTGGCTGGTTGCAAGTCAGAAATACCCTGGTGAAATGGTAGGCAGAGCAAAGCCTTAGTTCATGCCACCATGAAGCAGAAGAGGGGAACAGCAAGAGAGAAGGGCCAGATACAGATCCCAAGGTCACAGCCATATGATCCCCCAAACACAAATACCCCTGGCTACCTCCCAAACCAATCAGGCTGACAGTAAGCTAAACCACCACAGGTACTCACAGATTGATAAAGAGAGCTTGAAAATCTAGCCACTTGACACTATGCTTCCCAGGACCACCACAATGACCCATCTACTGGCATCTACTCTCCTGTGGCTACTATGGACCTGCCTAGAGTATCTCTCTAACCAAGGTTCCTATGTGCCAGGCCCATCCCATCATCCATCACCTGAGGACTGTTTTGGTGAATCTGACCTCCCTTTCTTATGTCATCCATTTTTCCTGCATCATTTCCATTAGGGCACATAGGCCACTCTCAGCCTCCTCTCGATTGTACTTCTCAACAACTCACTGCCTGCCTCTTCCTTCAGAGTCTGCTGAGGCACTAAGAGACACTAAGAGAAATAACATACAAGCCACAAATATGAGCCACATAAACACACACACACACACACACACACACACACACACACACACACACACAAAATACCACCAAAACCTTATTCTAATGGCCAGTATCCATAACAGCAGAAAGTCCTGGTAACCATGTGGGACAACAGGCATTTTCACTCACTACTGGCACATGCCTGCAATCTCAGGTGCACAAGATGGGAAGTATCTCAAGACTGAGGGGAGAGTCTGAGAAGCTTAGACTCTGCCTCAAATAAAAACGAAAGTGGTCAGTGACAGAGTGCTTGCCTAGCCTGTGCAAGACTCTAGGTCAATCCCCAGTACCAGATTAAGTAAGTAAATACATGTATGCGTATTCTACCATTCGATCCAACAATCACACTCCTTAATGTTACTGTGTGTACTGAAAATCTATGTTTACATAAAAACCTGAACGTGGATACACATACTCATTTAGTCACCTACCTGTTTAACAACTGTTCAGACTTGGAACTGAGGTGCGCTGTTTCACTTGTGACCCACCACTTGGAGTTATGACCCATCTTTTTGGGGGCGGGGTACAGTTCTGTACATCTTGTCAGTAGAGCCTCAATGTCTGTTTTTGTACAGTACAACTTCTTTATATAGTACTATAATTTCTGCTGATTGTATTGTCCAGTACTGTAGTTTAACTTTTTTGGGGGGGGAGGGGTTTTGAGACAGGGTCTCACTATGTAGTTGAGACCGACCTGAACTCATTATGTAGCCCACACTGGTCTCGAACTCACAGCGATCCTCCTGCCTCTGCCTCCCGAGTGCTGGGATTACAGGAGTGTGCCACCACGCCCGGCTTGTAGTTTTACATTGTTATACATTAAAGTACTATCTATGAGTTATGCAAATAAAGCAAAGTCATCAAGTTGGAGTTTTCTTGGACCATGTCTTTGTTCTGAATCTTGTAACGTACACACTCTGCACAATTCCTCCTTTAGCAACCAATTCAATTAATGATCTAATCACAAGACTATAGCTTGGTCATTAAACTGATTATTTATAGCAGCTTTATTCATAACTGCCAAAACTTAGAAGCAACCAAAATGTCATTCAGTAAGTGAATACAGAAACTGCGGCACATCCAGAGAATGAAATATTACTTGATGCCAAAAAGAGATAAGCTAGATAAGATATGCAGTCCTCTGTAATGCATAAAACTAAGTGGAAGAAGTCACTCCTTCCTTTGTGGCCCCATCCTCTATGATCACTGTGTGACATTCTGGAGTGGCTGCTGATGGAGACAGCCAGTTAAAGGTAAGTGTGGGAGACGTGGCAGGGAGGTGGCAGCACACACGGGACCTGGGGCAGAGCTACCACTCTGCTCGGCACTGGTGTGCTGGACACCCACCATCACGCACCTGTCCAAACCCACAGATCTCCAACATGTGTGGGTCCTCCCAGAAACCATGGGGGCTCAGGATAACGCTGTATCAGCACAGGCTCAGCCACTATAATAATGTCTTCCTCAGGCTGGGAGCCAAAGGCAGCAAAGAGTGAGAAGTCACAGGCCACCTCTCACCGCTTGCTCTACTTTCAGCTCAGTTTGGCTACGAACCTGCAACTGCCCAAAACACAAAATCCAGAGATGAACTCTAGTAGCATTTTATTTACTCCAATTAACTCAAAATACAAAAGGTTTTATCTAAGGGAATCCATATGAAAACAACTGCTGAGAAATCCAAGCACTACCTCCATAAGGACTCTAGAGAGAGATCCACCACACTACCCTGAACTCTCCCTCTAGCCACACTCCATGCCCAGCAGCACCGCCAGGTAAGGTGCAGGGCTCACACCTATGAGGTAGACCCCTTTCACTGCCCACCTGGCCTTTGCAGAGCTCTGGCCCACAGCTGCCGTGTGTTTCTCCGGACTAGAATTTTCAACTTCACAGTCAGTTCCCAGCCTCCTCTCCCATCTACAGGGCCTGAGACTTGAAGATCTTATTTCACAGATGTTTCTCTTCCCTCCCTGGCAGCGTTCAAGGAAGGCAGAATAAAATGCTTTAAATAGGCCCAAGTCCTGGATGGCTCAGTGAGTGATGTGGTCTCAGAGGCACGGTGGCCCAACTTTAGCAAGGCAGAAACAAAAGAGATATAGGAAAAGATGGCCAACAAAACTGTTTCAAATCACTTCCAACTCGGTCCAGCTGTGTGTATCCTTGCCAGCAGGGTCTGCAAGATACCCCACATATCAATCACAAAATTACCTTCTGTCTAAGCTAGTACAAGGTAATTTCAGTGAATTGAGGCCAAGAGTCCTCAACAAAATTACCTACAACCTCAGCACTCTGGGAGGCTGAGGCAGAACGGCAAGTTTGAGTCCAGCCTGAACAATTCAGTGATGTAGTGAAATCCATAAAAAGTGGGGAGGGGATGTAGCAGAGTGCGAAGGCTCTGTATTCAATTTCCAGTGCTACAATGGGAGGGGGATGGTCCAGTGAAAGACTGGATTTAAAGCTGTGCTCTCCTGCTTATAATGTGGCCTCTGGAGTGGACAGCCAAGGTGCAAGTTCTGGCTCCAGAACCAACTAGAAGGGTGACCCAGGGCAAATCCCCTCACCTCACCTGGACCCTTGACCCATCTGTGAAGCTGGTGAGACCCACCCAACAGCTCTACAGGGTAAACATGATCATGGTCAACTGCTCAAAGATAGGACAATATCTGGATTGAACAGACACCAAAATCCACCTGCAGTGTAGGGGCTACAAATAAAACATGAACAAGAAATATCAGACTGTTAAAGTCTCAGGGAAGGTAGAATCATTTTATTCAGGGGTCTGCATTTAACTCAGCACACATACTACTTTGTAATCAGAAAAGCAGCATGCTTTCCTCAGAACAGGACTTCTGACAGGTGAAGGGTAGGCAGTCAACGGCATGAGGATGCTCTCGGGTTCAGTGCCTTCCCAGCAAAGATGAGCACATCCTAGTGATTTGGGGTCCCCAGTACTGGCCCTATCCTGTCCCCAAAGAGCAGGAAGAAGACTGAGGGACCCCACCAGGCAAGCCATGGCTAACAAGATGCTGGGTATCCCTCCCTGTCTATCTGAAGACTTCAAGGTCAATACCTGCCCCCCTCCTGCTTCCACACAGCCTTGTGTGGACCAAAGTGCTAAGGACAACTCTCCAGGCTGACAAGGAGCAGTCCATCTGCCTCAACGATCTGGCAACTAACTACGAGCAGACAGCTCGGTAAAGACATCAGTAAGGGATAGTAAACCAGCTCAAACACAGCAACGCGATCAGCCTTGTTCAGTGTTAGTGAAACCTAGAGCTAGGGTAAAGACATTCTTCCATTTATAATGAAAAAGTATTTAACTATACTAGCAGAATTTCCAGAAATATACTATGTTTCATGTTCAGCATTTTATAACTATAATCTTGTATTTTAATTTTAAAAGACTGTTTTCTTTAAACATTTTTCTGGCATTAAGTATGGGATGCATACGGTTATGTATGAAGCTGCTAAGATAATGATCAGTACTACACACAAATACTAAAAAACTTAATGGCATGAGCCAGGCATGTGGCACATGCCTGTCATCCAACACTCAGGAGGCTGAGGCAAGAAGATCGCCAAGAATCTGAGGCCAGCCTTGGCTATATAATGAGTTAAGAGTTTAGCCTGAACTATACGGTGAAGCCCTTTCTCAAAAAACAAACAAAAAAAGACAGTTTAATGGGATAACACAAGAAGAGCAAAGTAAAAAAGAAATGTTAGATTTAAGCTCATCCCAAACTAACACAAGACCATAGCTGCCAAGTCCAATCTGAGGACTTCCAGCCACATGTGGCTCCTGAGCACCTGAACTGTAGCAAGTCCAAATTGGTGTGCATCCGGAGCATAAAATACACACCAGATTTCAAAGGCATGAGTATGAAATCAAGAATGTAAATCATCTAGGGCCAGGGATTTAGCTTAGTGGTGCCGCCACCTACCTCACAAGCACAAGTTTGGTCCCCAGTACAAAAAAAAAAGGTAAATCATCTCACTAGTAATGTTTATATTTATTTCACACTATATTTAATACTGTGGCTGCTTGAGGTAAGTAGAAGACACAGGTAAAATTGTTACTCTTTATAATGTGGCTACTTTCACAACACTTTTTTACTTTTATATTATAGTTACTAGAAAAGTTTAACATTATCTATTGACTTCGATTATATTTTTACTGGGCAGACCTGGACTAGAAGTCATTATTTCTTTTTTCCTCTTCTATAAGTGCTATCAAAGAATAAATATCCAAAACTGGGTAGTAGAAGGAAAGGAAACCACAAGCAATAATGAGTTTACAAATAGGAAAAAAGAACATTTAGAAAATCAGAAGTTGACTACACCTAACAGTAGCTGTATATATTATGTTTAATTGTTTTAGACCCGGAGCTAGAAAGGATTGATGTTTTATAACACAGAAATTTAGAACTTCTGACAAGCATAAACAATTTTTTTAATTCCAAACTTAGACAAAACAGCTATTTAAAAAAAAAAAACTGTTGAAAGGTTAAGTTTCTAAATGTGCACAAAGCTCCTAATCAACAAAAACCTCATATGGCCAGTCTATCACCTGTGTTTCTCTGAAGAGGAAGTGGAAGTATGGGGTTCCAGAAACTTGTCCAAGCTAGTAGGCCTCACAGAAAGGACACAAAACCAGGCAAGGCTATCTTGGCCTTGGTGGAGAGGCCAAGCTTGAAGCAGTGACTGGGCTGAAGGCACTTTTCCTAGCAAGGGTGCAGTTAGCAAGTGGGCTGTGAATCCCCTGGGCTGAGGCACCACAGGTGACCTTGCTGTATTAGTCACATAAATAAAATATATTTTTGGGGGGGGTACCTGGGATCAAACTCTGGACCTTGCATTTGCAAGGAAGGCAGCAGAACCACTGAGCTAAATCCCCAGCCAAATTAGTCACTTCCCCATTGCTGAGATAACGTATCTGACATACACAACTTAGAGGGGAGATGTTCATTTCAGCTCATGAGTTCAGAGGTTTCAATCTATGGCTGGGAAGCTCCAAGGCAGAAAGAGGATGGAAGGGTACAAGGGAGGAAGCACCCCACACCTCGTGGCAGCAGGAAGCGCAGTGAGCAGGGGGAGAGCCAAAGAGAAGATGCCCTTCAAAGGCACACCCCCAGCCACCCTGTCCTGCAGGCAGGCCAACTTCCTAACAGCCCTAGGGGCCACAAACTCAGAACCTGGAGTGGGTGGGTTAGCCTCCTGCCTCTGAACAAATGAGCCTATTAGGGAACATTTAAAATCAAATCATAGCATATTCTATTAATGAAAAAGAATAATTAAACAACATTGGAGAAGATCAACAAGGCCAAAAGTCACTTCTTTGAAGACCACTAAAAAAGGATAAATATAACTAATCGAGGAAACAAGGAGAAAATACAAAAACCTAAGGTCAAAAGTGAAAGACATATGACAGCCACGTAAAATAATGATATTACCCACATACTGAGGTAAAAGTTTGATGAGAGTTCAAAGAACTCCTAGAAAAATACAACTACCAAAATAGAAAGGAGAGAAATTGTGCATATATAATAAATGCAAACAAATACAGCTCTAAGCCTAGATACTTCTATCAAAAATTTAATGGATGAACCTAATTTTAGACAAACTCTTAAATAACAGAAAAAAGTACAACTCAAACTCATACAATTGTCTGCCTGCCAAAATCCATCCAGTGGGCTGGGGTGTGGCTGCATGTTACAGTACTTGCCTGCAATGCACCCGGCCCTGAGCACAAGCCCTAAGCAAAGACAAAAAAGAATCAAACAACCAACCAAATGAGTTTACCCAAAAATGGATGGTTAGTTTAATACTGGACTTTATAGAGCCAGGGATTTAGCTCAATGGCACCACGCCTGCCTTACAAGTGCAAGGTCCTGAGTTCGATCCCTGGTACCAAAAAAAAAAAAAAAAATTGGACTTTATACTTTCTTTAACAATTATACTCGCTTTAAAGAAAAATATATAATCAAATATGGAAAGGGCTTTTGATAAAATTCTACCTATTCATTAATGAAAACATCCCTTATAAAACATCCCCTATAAGGCAACTTCCTTAAGCTAATAAAGGTCACCTTAAAAAGTCCTGTTACCAGAGCACACTTAATGACCGGCCAGCACTGTGCACTCTGCCACAGGACAAAGAACAGCCGCCACTGCCACTTCCACATATGTTACACTGCAGGGCCCAGCCAGTGCAGTCAGGAAAAGAAACAAAAGGACCAATGACTAGAAAAGCAGAAAATAAACCAGGCATAGTGGCACACACCTGTAATCCCTGCACAGGGAGGCTGAGACAGGAGGATCACCGAGTTTGAGGCCAGCCTGGGTTACACAAACCGTGAGTTCAAATGGCGGGGGCGGGGGAGCAGAGCAGAAATATACACTGTTTTCTTACAGGTTTAAATGCACACCTAGAAAATCTAGCAAACATAAATAGGTAGAATTAATACTTTTAAAAGACTAATAAGTATAAGAGTAAAAAATCAATTACAGTCCCATATACCAATAATAACCAGAGAACTTTTTCAAAAATCTTTCTGGCAAGGGGGAAGTACTGGAGATTGAACCCAGGGCCTTCATGCTGAGCTGCATCTACAGCCCATTTTGTATTTTTTATTTTGAGACAGAGTCTCGTTAACTCATTAAGTGGCTCCCGCTGCAATTCTTCAGTCTCTGCCTCCCAAGTGCTGGGAAAACAGGTGTGTGCCACAACGCTCAGCTTTTAAAAAGCAGAAAAAGCCTTTTCATATACTGCCTATCATAACATCTACGCACCCACCTCGGAAACTAAGTCAGCAAGGTTAGTGTGAGGTGTGGAGCTGGGGAGGCACCAAGAGTCAACATCGGAGCTGAGCGTGTAGCTGCTGGCCTGGCCAGAGCCTGGCTGTACCTGGGAGAAGCCAGAGAGAATGCTGAACTTATGTTGGCCAATTCGGGGAGAGAGGTACAAACACAGAAAGGAGGAAATGATATAATGCCAACAACTTAGGGAATGTGGGGCACGGGTATGTGAATGTTTTGGGTTATTTTTATAGTTTCCCATAAATATGTAACTATGTCTAAGTTAAAAATTTAAAAATGTACTCAGTGCCAAAAGACAAATCAAAAAGCGAGAGAAAACAATAAATCTTCACAGAGAAAATAACCCAAATAAATACAGAAAAATATGATGTTCACAGATGGAAAACTCAAGGCAACAATGTCAATATTCACCAAATTCATCTGCCAAGTCAATACAATATTAATTAAAATCCAAACTCTTATGTGGAAATTAAGAACAGAATCTAATTTTTTTTTGGGGGGACACAGGGTCTCACTATGTAGTCCTGGCTGTCCTGGAACTCACTATGTAGCCCAGGTTGGCCTCAAACTCGAGGCAACCGCCCTGCCTCACTCTCCCAAGGGCTGGGATTACAGCCATGCACATCACACCCAGCTAGAATCTGAAATCTTTATGGGAATACTAAAGACCAAGAATAACAAAAACAGCATTTAAAAACAAGATAAGTAGACTATGAAGATATTTTAAAAAGCTAAAGTAATTCAGAGAGTACAGTAGTAGCCCAAGGATAGGTAGACAAAGGAACAATACTGAAACAAAGTATAAAGGAAAAGATCAATAGATTTAACTAAGTTATCTTTTCTATTCAACATTAAGTGAGAAAAATGAAAACAATTTTTAAAAAGATACACAATCAAACTGAAAGAAAATAGACAAAAAACTTGAATAGATTCTTTACAAAAAAAGATACCCTGACAGATACGGTGGTGCCCAACTATAATCCCAGCAATCAGAAGGCTGAGACAGAGAGCCGTGATTCTGAGGGGTTACATAATGAGTTCAAGGCCAGCCTGGACCTAATATAATCATCTCTGCCCAAAGTAGTTATACCTTTCCACTCCCTCCATCAGCAGTGCGTAAGAGCTGCCACTGTTCCATATATTTAGAAGAATACAACTTTGTTACAACTTCCCATTCCAGCCTTCTGGGAGGTTTTCCTTTGATTATATATGAATTACTCTTCATATGTCTTTGTGGTCGTTTCAATTTCCTTTTTAGGAGCAGGGTGGAGACAGGTCTTGCTCGAAAGACTGCACAGCCTGGAACTCCTGCCTCAGCCTCCCACAGTGCTAGGATTAGAGGCATCTACTACCACATCTGGCTTTTTAAAAAATGTCTTTGCAGTACTGGGGATTGAACCCAGAGCCTTTGCCCTGAGTTATATCCTCAGCTCTTTATTTCTGATTTTGAAATAGGGTCTCTCTAAGTTGCTAAATTGCCCAGCTGGGCTCAAACTTGGTACTCAGCCTCTTGAGTCCTAGGATTACAGCCATGAGCCACCCTGCCCAAGATCACTATTTTGCTTCGGATGCTATACATCCCCCAAAGCCTATGTTGAAGGCCCTGGTCCACAGCCTCTGGTGCTCCTGCGCAGTGGTGGTGGCGACTTTAGGGGACAGAGCCTAGAGGGAGGAGATGAAGCTCCTGGCAACATGCTCTCAAGGGAATTTTGAACCACCACTGACTCTTTTCACCATTTCCTGGCCACGATGAGGTATGCAATTTATTCCACCACACAGCCCAACTACAGGTCCCCAAACAATGAGGCCTAATGAAATGAACTGAGCCCTCTGAAAACATGAGCCAAAAAGAAAAAAAAAAAAATTCCTCCAAGTTGATTTTCTTGTTTTCTTGTTTTGGTACCAGGGATCAAACTTGGATCCTTGCACTTGCAAGGCAGGCGGCAAAACCACTAAGCTAAATTCCCAGCCCCAAGTTGATTTTCTTAGTTATTCTGTCACAGTGACAGGAAGCAGCTAACTATTCAATTGGGAAGGGGGTACTTCTCGATACACAATATACAATTGGATAGCCATACAGATACGGGCAGAGGGTCACCTCCAATCTTGTCTCACAACATACACACAGATTAAATGGAAATTAGCTTATTCATAAAAGCTAAAATTCTAAAAGAAAGCAAAGGAGAACATCTTCCCAACCTCAAAGTGCACAAAGATTTCTTGAGAATCCAAAACCTCAAACCATAAGAGAAAAAAATGGATAAACTAGACTGCCTCAAACAACTGTCCTTCAAGACATGGCTGCTTGTAGCTTCTGCCCTAAGATGGAAAGCTGGGAGGCACACGCTCCCAACTCCTATAATGAGAAGCAACCAGACTAACTTCATTCACCTCCATGCCTATTTCCCGACTACCTGGAAGGCTGAGGCTAAGGAGTGAAAGCTGCCCAAATCTGAGTGTGTGCAGGGAATGAGCACAGATGTTCACCTGGGGCAGCTGCAATGAGAAATAGGCCTTTCAGCCGGGCGTGGTGGCGCACGCCTGTAACCCCAGCACTCGGGAGGCTAAAGCAGGAGGATCACTGTGAGTTTGAAACCAGCCTGGGCTAGTGAGTTCCAGGTCAGTCTCAACTACATAGTGAGACACTGTCTCAAAAAACCAAACAACCCCCCCAAAAAAGAAATACACCTTTCACAATAACAGACAACAAACTGAAAAAGGATGACAGCAGGCTGGCAGAAGCTGGTGCAATCTGCACCTCTGAAGGCTCTTTCTCCATGAAACTCACAGGCTTCACTAAAAAGATCTGCAAGAGCCCAAGCAGCAACTCACCTCAACCCTTCCTCTCCATCTCCACTTAGGAACAAGGCCTTTATGTAGAGAGAGCTCTGAGAAGCACTCACTGCCATAAGGGAAAGGCACAGTAGCAGCGGCTCCTGAGGAAGTGGTGGGGTTCCCCACCAAAAGGAAGGGATGGGAAAGCCAGGAAGGCTGCACCCTAAGATCCAGGATCACCATACCACCTAAAGCAGAGCCTTACTCAGAACAAGAGGCAGCACTCTACCACCACTACACACTTCCAAGTCAAAATGCTTCAAATACCAACCAAGAGCTACACGCTGCTGAGAGAACAGGACAGGGCATGACTGTGAAGTACAGCAGACAGGGAAGACTTCAAACTTAGAATTACATACAGTGCTCTGGAAAACTGCCCTCACCTTGATGCAAGCGGTCTCCACAGGAACTGAAGCATGCAGTGCCAAAAAGACACCAACCAGGACACATCCCAAGCCCAGCACCTCTGAACCTGAGCAGGGCACACTGCAGCAGAAACTGACCAGAAGAAAGGCATACAAATGCTTTATTTCCACCTGTACTGTCATACACAACATGTGTGGCTTGAAAATTCATCATAAAGTATACACAAAGGAACACACACACAAAATCCCCATTCCAAGAAACAGAGCAGTAGCAAATGACTTAGATATAATAATGTAGGTGTTAGAACTATATGACAGGAAATTTAAAATAACTTTAGTTATGTTAAAGACTGTAACACCAAAGATAATTTTACCAGAGAGATGGAAACTAAAAAATCAGTGGACTGGATGATAGGTCAACAGAAATTCCTCAAACTGAAACACAAAGGGAACATGGTGGGGGAATTTCCAGCAGATACACCTAGTAATGTGAACACAGGGACCCCAGGGATCCAAGGGTCAAGCACCACCTACTGAAGCCCATGCTTATTAGCCATGGGCCAGGTCTGCTGAAGGGCAATCACCGCAGTGCAAAAGAAGCCCGCAGATGATGATTCACATCAAAGCACTTGCTCTCACCCGACAGCTATGGTGAGAACAAAGAAGAGAAAATGCAAAGAAACACAATCCCTGAAACACAATGATAGAAATGATCGTCAAGAGGTTAGATAATTCCTGTAAAAATATGCACATGTTGCCAAGGAAGCACCAAGGAGAGGCTACATCTCATACTAGCTAGGTACTGGGCTGAAAACACCCTGCGTACAATTTCTCTCACCATCCCAATCAGCACAATCAGCCTCATTTTAAAGTTTTGAATTATGAGCCATGGAGTTTCACATGCTTATAGTGCCAGAATCTGAATCCAGGGCCTTTGCTCTCCACTACAAGTACCTGCCTCTTTCCCACATTCCTGCAAGTGAGGGTCAGGGAAGGGTTCCTTCCAGCCTGATAGCCATCTGGAAAACAGCCCTCATCTCCCAGACTCCACACTTCATTTTCTCCTTAATACCGGGTTTACTCTATTCCCACTCTCCAGGTCTTTGCTGTTTCTGGTACTCTCTCTGCTCTAGAAGCACTTACCATGGAGCTTTCTTCCGAGGTGTACTTGTTTCTCCCCCTGAGAATTCACTGAGAACTCTGGACACCAGAGACTGTCACAACCCCTTTTATTAGTCTTTTTTTGGTATCAGAGATCAAACTCGGGACCTTGCACTTGCAAAGCAGGTGGTGGAACCATTGAGCTAAATCCCTAGCCCTTTTTTTTCTATTACTTCCTTCCAAAACATTGTTCTGGGAGCTGGCCACTCCACTAAGAGAAAAAGCAGGAAACAATGCAGTCCTCTTGGCCTTACTATACATCACCCTCGATGGCTTCCATGGTGATGGCAACAGAGAAAAGTCAGGACACCTGACCATGGGACACCAAGTGATGCTGCTACTTGAGCTGCGGCCAGAATAACCTGTGCATGCAGATGCTGAAATCACATGCATATTGTACTATCAAGCTGCTGCATTCACAGCCACTGCCACAGCTATACCATGGCCACGGGGGAAGGTCCCACGATAGTAAGGAAGGGAGTGATCTTGAGACCCTATTCTGATGGTTATAAATGCTATGCTGGCACCAGTCTGCAACAGGTCACAGAAACCTGGAGATGGTTCTGAAGGGCCATGAGGAGGAAAAATACAACCAGTGAGCAAAAGGTGAAGAAGTACATTTGATTGCACATTTTTTCTTTTTTTACTACTAGGAATTGAAACCAGCGAATGCTGAACTACATCCTGGTCTGCCTTTCTCTGTCCCTCTCCACTCACTAGTTTGCCCAAAGCTTCCTCTAACATGCAATTCTTCTGCTTCAACCTCCCAAGGAGATGGGGTTACAGGTATGTGCTACCACTCTCAGCTGGCTGTACCCTTTACTAGGAAGAAAAACTGACCAGAGAAGTGCAGATCCACACCTATTCACCAACAACAGCTAATGTTTGGCTAAATGATCAGGAATGTGGAAAGAACCCGCAGGGATAATTGGCAGAAAGAGATCTAGACAGGGGTGTCAGGATGGGCATGAAGGGCAAGGACACCTATGTCCCACACAGCTGTTCAACAGTGGCATTCCCTGCAGTGCAGCAGCCTCAATACCCCAATGCTCACTACACAGGCTTGTGAACAGAGAGACATGGAAGCAAGAATGGAGGAATGAATGAACTTTGACCAAGTATGATCTGGCTACTATCATTGAGCCCTCTCATCATGGAACCGACAGTGACTGGTCCTCTCTAGAAGATTCTTTTTTGTTGTTGTTGTCATTGTTGTTTGGGTTTCTTTGATACTGGAGATTGAACTCTGGACCTTGCATTGATGAGGCAGGTGGCAGTACCACTGAACAAAACCCCGGCCTTCACAATTATTCCTGATATAGATCTACCTTCTGCATCAGGGTCCAGTGAATAGAAATGAAAGGAATGAGCAGGACCAGTTAGTTTAGTATTTTAGAAAGTATTAACTAACAATTACTAACGGGTAGAGAATAGGATTAGCAGACAGGGGAACAGCTCCCAACCCTAGGCCTGAGGCCAGTAGACTGCTTAAGGAAAAAACAAATGAGAATGAGTTCCCTCAGTCCATGCCCTTCCAAAGCTGAAACTCAGCATCCTTGGGGAAGGGTGGCTACAGGCACTAGACAGGAAGTTTGCTGAGATTCCACAGGGGAAGTTGGCTGCAAGAAACTGCCCTTTGGGGTGCCAGTGAAATTCATCAGAATGCCACCTTCCAGGCAGTGGAACTCAAGGGACACTGCCTATGGAAATGCTGCTGAGCTTGCTGGGAGGCCAGCTAAGGTGCCAACACAATTTTACAGGAAGCTGGCACATGGATTCCAATGAAAATCACTGTGGTGAGCACCACTGAATGCCCTGCATGCTAGCTGCGCACCAGTCTCAAAAACAGAGGAAGGAACACCAGAACCAGGACCAGTGCCTCCTCCTCCTGCAATGTCCCAAGCACCCTCACTGACCAAACTTACCAGACCAACTAGCAAGAGAGATGTCTGCAAAGTCCAACTCAAGAGTCACCAGCAGGGCCATGAAAAATGAGTCTGGAGCCAAGAGCAATGCTACCTGGCACCCTTCCTGCTTATATGTGCATTGTTACCCACATACAACCTCTTCTCCACACTTACTCCTTGCTCACTCATTAAAGATGGAGCTGGCGCACACACCTGTAATCCCAGCCCAGGAGGCTGAGAAAGGATGATTGCTACAAAGTCAAGGCCAGCCTGGGCTCAGCTTATGATGGTGTCATGTCCAGTGAGTCTACCATAAACTGAAAATATAGTAAATGAAAAATGCACAGAGAGAAAAAAGGGGAGAGGGAGAGGGAGAGGGAGAGGGGGAGAGAGAGAGAGAGAGAGGGAGCATATAAATTCATGCATTTAGTACACCTAAGCTTCACATCAGAGCCCTGAAGAGTGCCGAAGGTCTCCCTTCATGGCCACAGCAATGACTGGGCACTCTGGCTCACTGCCACTGCCCTACATCTCCAGAAAGGGCTGGGCTATCTGTCACTAGACTAGGAAAAGACCCAAAATTCAAATTTTGGAGAAACTTTTCTACTGGATGCATACTGCTTTCACACTATGGTAAATTTGGAGACAGTCTCTAATTCGCCATGTCTGTGGACAGCTTGAGGGACCGTGTAGTCCCTTCTGGGTTCTCTTCAACATCAGGAGTCTGCAAAGCACAGCTTCTCCACCACTTGGCAATGTGAGCTTTCTCCCGCTCTGGACTGGGGAAGCAGCTGAGAGCTGCCCAGGGCAGGAACCTATACCCCAACTGGGCTACCTGTACCTGCCTCTCTTCAACCCCCTCCATACCATCACCCACCAGGAATCTGTGGCACTGGCATTCTAGCAAGTCTGCTACCCAGCTATCCATTCCACTCAGTAGCCTGAAGCTGCCTGGGCCCAAGCCACACACAGAAATGCAATCCCATAGCAGGGCTTGCAGAGCCAGCAACAGCTCAAGAAGCAACACCCCACCACCATATAAGTGTGGGCTGGGGACTTGGCTCAGTGGTTCTGCCGCCTGCCTCACAAGCACAAGGACCCGAGTTCGATCCCCAGTACCAAAAAACAAAAAACAAAGAATTAAGGTAAGTTATGTATATGTACTAACTCCTCACAATGAATATATAATCATGTACTGCAAACATATACTAGTAAAAATAAATTTAAAAAAAAATGCTGGCACAGTGACATACATCTATAATCCAGCACTCAAGTGAGTGAAGCAAGAGGATTGCTGTAAATTTGAGGCCAGTCTGAGCTACATAGTGAATTCAAAGGGCTGGAGATTTAGCTCAGTGGCACCACACCTGCCTCACAAGCACAAGGTCCTGAGTTTAATCCCTGGTACAAAAAAAAAATAAATTTAAAAAAAAATGCTGGCACAGTGACATACATCTATAATCCAGCACTCAAGTGAGTGAAGCAAGAGGATTGCTGTAAATTTGAGCACAGTCTGAGCTACATAGTGAATTCAAAGGGCTGGAGATTTAGCTCAGTGGCACCACACCTGCCTCACAAGCACAAGGTCCTGAGTTTAATCCCTGGTACAAAAAAACAAACAAAGAAACACACACACACACACACACACACACACACACACACACACACAGTGAATTCAAGGACAGCATGAGCTATACAGCAAGTCTGTTTCAATAATAATAATAATAATAATAATGATAATGATAATAAAACTTCTTTCATATAATAGCTGATGTATCTCTAATCCAAGCTACTCTGAACATTGAGGCAGGAGGATTAAGAGTTCAAGACCAGCCTGGGGCAACACAGCAAGACCTTGTCGCCACCCCCCACCCCGCCATGGTGGAAAACACCTGTAATCCCTGCTACTCAGAAGGCTGAAGCAGAAGGATTGCCAAATTTAAGGTCAGCTTGGGTAATTTAGCAAGACCCTATCTCAAAACAAAATAAAAACAAGTTAGGAATGTAGTTCAGGGTTCCCCGGGTTCAAATCCCCAGCACTTCTAAAACAACAACAAAATAAATCCTTTAACATATTAAACTTCCCTTATTTATTTAGGTTTGGGTTTTTTTTGGGGGGGGTGCGGGATTTAAAATGACTGTGCGGGTTTGTCACCTTATTGGACCAGAATATACACAATTTGTTCCTCGAATATAGGTCACTATCTACAGATTTATTGAACAGATATCACACAACAGACCAAAGAGTCTGTTTAATAATCAAGGGGAGATGATGGGATCGTGATCATGAAATTCACTCATTCTGTCATATCCCCATCACCCAGAATCAAATGGCTCTAGAAAATGGTGAAAAGGCCTGATGGAGACCCAAGCACCAAATGAAAACCTCTGGGGTCAGATTTGGCAACAGCATGCAATATATTTGGCAAAAAGAACAACACTTGTCCTCTCTAGCTAGACAGATCAAGAAAAGAAGACTTTAAATGAGAATCGTATCTCTCACCATTATACTTAGCGACCAATTCAGGAAAATTTTACTTCCCAGTCCCTCAACTTAAACATATGACAGAAGTCTTAATATCTAAGAGGTGACAACAAGCTCAGTATACCAGAAGTTGAGGCTGGACTCCTTATGTCTCTGAACCAACAGGTAAAATAAACAAAGCTATCATGTGCCCAAGGGAATAGCTGGAGTGACACAGCAACCCAAGGGAGGCAGAATCATGGGGGACAAGATATCCGGAGTCATTCTGGGGGAAACCCTACCATGCTCAAAAAACAAAAATAAAAAAACTGTGCAGAGATGGTGATGGCTGACAGTAAAAAGACCATGACAACACAACACAGGCCGTACAATCCCAAAATTTATGTCTTTATAAGTTCTGTATTTCTAAACTAAGCTACCTTCCAAAATGTTGACATATCTTCCAAGAATAGTAATATTAATGCTGATAGATTTTTACAACTATCTGAATCATTGTAATGTTATTAAACAGAAGGAAGAAAAAATAACCAAACACAACCTCAGAACCGTATGTCCCTCCCCAAACCAATATTCAGTCACTGGACCAGGGATTTAGCTCAGTGGTTCCATCGCCTGCCTTGCAAGCACAAGGACCCAAGTTCCATCCCAGTACGGGAAAAAAAAAAAAAGAGTCATGAACAATCTTATTTTTAAACCTACCATACATATTTCCAAATAAAATGTCTGAAAATTTAAGAGTGTCTTGGGATTAATTAACAAGGCAGAGTAGCAGAAGGCCTCTGTCCCTATCAGTGTGCCACTCCCCACCAAGGAGAGATTAACAATGAATCTGAACAAGAGTGAAATGGGAAGCAGTGCAGAAAGGCAGCACCAGGTGAGAAGCCCGGACTTGGCCAGAACACAGACCTGAGTTCCCACACTGTCTTCAAACAAGCAGCACAGCCTTGAGAAGTCGTCTGACCTCTGCAGAACTAGTTCTCCCTTCTAACTCGATGCCTCATACTGGGCTGAAAACAGTGAGTTTGATTTCTATGCATTTACTGGACAAGCAGTACACAGTGGTTGAGACCCCGAGAAGTAATTAATCCCCTTAACCCTGTTTCCCTGTTTGTTTTATAACAAAAACCTACTCAAAAGGTTGCTGCAGAACCAACTGAGATGCTCTAAGTGAAGGGCTCAGTCAGAGTCTAGACGCCAGAACAGAGATCATTAGCCAAATGGCTGCTATATTACATTTAAGGACAAAGTAGAGCAGGCAAATGTAAAGAAAATAAATGCATGCTTAACAATGTTAAGTCAGAAAAAATATAAGTAACAAAAATTACTTTGTTAGAAGATAAAAATCTTAATTAAAGCATAGCCTTTAACAACTGAACGAACGAACCTGTCCCCATAACCATTAAACTCTCCAGCAAGGTTGGTGGAGGGTCTGCAGAGCATACACAAAACCCTGGGTTCAATCCAGGGCTGGCTCTGCTACAAACACTCAACAAAAGCTCCTCCTAGCTTTCTTGAAACATCACATACATCACTACCTATCTCTGTGCCTGACTTCACTCAGCATAATGACTTCTAGGGTGTGACAGGATTACACCTGGTTTGTTGTTTTGTTTGGGTGGGGTGCTGTTGTTGTTGTTATTTTTGGTACCAGGAATTGAACTCAGGACCTTGTGCTTTCAAGGCAGGCAACAGCACCACTGAGCTAAATCCCCAGCCCTTGTTGTTTTCTTTTAAGAGGCAGGTTATCACTACATAGCCCAGGCTGGCCCCAAACTCTGGACAATCCTGCTGCCCGAGGGCTGGGATTACAGGTGTGCGCTGCCAGGCCTGGCTGGTGTTCCACCATTGTATGGCTGGCTGGCATTCCATTGAATCTGGGTATCACACTGCTTCCTCCACTCATCAGCTGATGGACATTTAGACAGATTCTACATACTGACTACTGCAAACAATACTGCAACATGCATGGAGGTGCAGCTGTATTTTCAACATACAGATTTCTTTTTCTTTGGGTCTATATCCAATAGTGTGACTGTTGGATCACGTGCCAGTTCTATGATTGAAGGTTTTTGTTTTTGTTTTTTTCACAAAATTTAATTAAGTAAATGCTTAACAAAACTAATTCAGGAGCTGGGCATGATAGCATGCACCTGTAATCCCAGCACCTAGGGGATGAGACAGGAGGATCGTTGCAAATTAGAAGCCAGTCTGGATATACAATGAGTTCCAGGACTATACAGCAAGACCCTGTCTCAAAAATAACAAAAATGAAAACAAAAATTGATTCAGGAAGAAACATTAAACCTACACCAATGACTGAAGAAATTTCCAAGCCTAGAAAATTAAATGGGTAATTATCTTATGGAAAACAATATTCCCAAGCATTAAGAGTGCTTTTACTCCATGAAGCTGAAGACTAAATGTCTTGACATCAAAAACATCCAAAACTTATGAATGGCACACAATAACAATTAACATTTACTGGCTCCTACTAAGCACCTGATGAGTATATCAGCTAATGTTAATAAATATTATAACTGGGAATGTGGTGCAGCTACTCAGTAAACCCCCACCCTAATACTTAGGATTGAACCCAGGGGCACTCTACCACTGAACTACATTCCATGCCTTTTTTATATTCTGAAACAGGGTCTCCCTAAAGCTTAAACATGTGATCTTTCTGCCTCAGCCTCCCAACAGGGTAAAAGGCCAACCCAAATAATTCTTTGGTAATTAGAATTGATAACAGATAAAAGATAACATTTCTTAATGTCTGTTTTGCATTAAGAAGATTAATTCATGTAATAAAAATTGCTATGCATGCAATAGTACTTTAAAGCCCCACTTTTCAAATTCATTTAAGGTACTTTAGTTTAGATGTAAGCACTGCTGTAAGACTACAACACAAAAGAGGACCCAGTCTCATGAAGTACATTAAACAGGGTATGAATGTCAGAATCCCAAGGGTCCATCCCTGGCCTATCAGCCAGCACATTCATTACTGTAGATATGCATGACTCCTGAGAGCTGGCATGGGGTTCAAACACCTAATCTACAGCTCTCTTCACCATCCCAAAGGCACTGCAAATGGCACAATCAAACCCCAGTTCCCATTCACAGCACTGGTGGCAGTAGTGCACTAGGCCAGGTCACAGGGCCCGCCACTGTGTAGACAGGATGAAGGCAGATGTAGCAGGTATAGGGACAGTCATCAACAGAGACTGAGCAGACTCCAGGTGTCTGCTCCACTGGCACCTCCCCCGGAGCAAAGGCAGAGCTCAGAAAGTCTCCAACAAGTGTCTGTCCCAGTAGACGCCAGCTGCTCATTGGTCCCCACTCCAGCCCTGGCCCCTCACCCCTCAAAGCACCTAGAACAGCACATCAGTCCTGCTGAATACCTGCATTTCCACCTTAATGCCATGAAATGCCAGCTTAGCAGAGTGGCTGTTGCACCCCAGGCCAGTTCCTGGGCGGCTCCGACCACTCTGCCCCCACCACACAGGTCACCTGAGAGTGTTCCTCCTGGCCAAGGCCCGAGTACTACTCTTCTCCCTCTGCCCGGAAGATGCTTGCAAGGGACAGCACCCTTCTCACCTCCCTCAGGCCTGTCCAGTACTTAGAGACCTCCTCAGTGGTCAGGCCTGCCCTGCCATGGGAAGATGAGCTAGACACAGGCAGGGAATCAGAGAGCCTGCTAGGCTGGCACTCAACAGCCACTCAGAGAACACAGGGACAAACAAGATGTGACATAGGCACAGATGATGCTGAACACAGAGCTGCACGAGGTGAATCTGGGAGGGCCCTGCCCAGGGTAAGAGTCACACACCAGAGACTTTTGAAACAAAAGACTCATGCATATCAAACACACAAATCTGTGAGATTCAAGCACATTTACAAGGAAAGGGTAAGAGAAATGAGTATTGAGCCAAGGAGAAGAAAAGCAGGAACCTGGTACAGTGACACATGTTAGTAACCCAAGCTACTCAGGAGGCTAAGGCAGGAGGATCACATGTTCAAGAAGTTGTCAATAAAGTATTCTAGGCAGGCGGCGGAACCACTGAGCCAAATCCCTGGCCCTAAAGTATTCTAGTCTACAGTTTCACCTTACATACATTCCTCAAAGCCCTGTCCATCAAGAAATCTTCAAATGAAAGTTAGTTTTCTATTACAAATAGGAACTTTTTATACACAACCAAACAGTTCACACTGTTCTAACAAGTGCTGCCATAGCCGCCTTGTACCCCAAACTTGCCCTCTCCTCCATGATCATTATGGACTGTTAGCCCACAGGGACAGACACAAGAGCCTACGGTATCCTGCCTGTGACAAAGCTGAGCATAAGAACACAATCTGCTTCATTTCTGAGAAATGTGGGCTAAAATACAAAGCAACACCAGCCAGCAAACACCCTCAGATGCTGCCCAAGGAAGAGCGGGAGCCAGGGAAGCAAAATCACCATAGGGACACACCTGAAGGGTCAACTAGGCATGAGAGAAAAGCTCACAGCACCTCACAGGGAGGGAGTGGTGGCATGGATGGCTCCCCTTCTACCCCTTCTACCACTTCTTCCTCTTAGGTTAAACTGAGTAGGCTTCTGCTTCTGGCAATCAAAAGGTCCCTGGGTACAACACAGAAGAAGGGGCAGGGGAGGAGTGACAGGGAGCAGAGAGAAGCCTGATGCACCTCTCTGGAAAGGCACTCAGCAAGGCTCATGCACAAGGGCAACTGCCCACCCACACAAACCCACCTTAAGCACACACAACCAAGCTTCCTGCTTGTACCACCCCAAAGGAGACAAGAGTACGGAGCACAGCTGTATCACATCCAAAGACTGCCCATGACCTCTGTAAGGAAGGATCTTAGGAAAAGTAAAGGACAGAGAAGCGTGGAGACTGGTTTATTTGGATTCTTCAGAAGCCATGTAATCAAAGCTCACCACAGAGACTTACAGAGCTGTTTCTTCAGCTCGGATCTCTGAACCTAAAGAGTTGTAAGGAACACAGATGGTCAAATTCATAGAATGTACTTCTTTCTTACAACAGAAGATACATGGACACACTGAATTGAACCCTGTAGGTAGAAATAAGAGTAACAAGCCTGGCCAGTGGCACACTCCCATAATCCTAGCACTGTGAGAGAATCTGTCTCAAAACAAGTTTAAACAAAGGGACAGGAGATGCAGCTCCATAGCAGTGCACCCCTGGGTTTGATCTCCAGTACTGAAAAAAAAAAAAAAGATACTGTAAATAAATCATCCAAGGATGTACAGCATGTTAGCTTCCTGTTACTGTAACAAAGACCTGAAATAATCAACTTACAAGGAAGGATGCAGGTAATGACACACACCTGTAGTCCCTGCTACACCTGTAGTCCTCCCTGAAACAAGAGGAGTACAAGTTCAAGGCTAGTCTTGGCAACCTAGTGAGAAGATGCCTCAAAATAAAAGATAAAAAAGGCTAGGGATGTGGCTCAGTAGTACACCAGACCTGGCTGGGTTCAATCCTCAGGACTTGGGAGTGGTGGTGTTATTCTGACTCAGTTTCTGGGCTTGTGGCAGGCAGTGCACCCAGGCAGAAGCCTGAGGAGCATGCCACCCACTCAGGGCCAGGGCTGCAGGAAGAAGAAGGGGCCAGGGGCCTGCTGTTCCTTGAGGTGCACTCCCATGTACTACAGACTCCTATGATGACCCCAAGTCTTACAGTTTCCACCACCTCCCTGTAGCGCAAGGGGGGACCAAACTGTTCACATGTGAGCTCTCAGGGACCAGTCCAAATCCAAACCTGACACACAAAGGCTAAGTGGCTCCCAATGGTAAACAAAGGCCACCATTGCCACACTGCCAGAATCACTGACTACAGGCCAGACGTGGTAGTGCATGCCTGGAAGCCAGCACTTAGTGACCCTATCACTGCACCTTCGGCTTCATACTCATAGCTTGATACACTACCTTCTCAGTAGCACACTGCCTGGCCTTCCAGGCCTTCTTCTGAGATCTGGGTGGAAGCCTTCCTGATCCCACAACTCTTGTATCCTGCATGCACCTAAAACCAGCACCATGTGGATGATCCCAAGTTCTGCTGCCAACTGGAGCAGTAGCCAGCTTCCTTGCCTATGAGCCAAATCCCAAGGAACAACTTCTCTACATTCTGGAACATGATGCTCCAGGCTCTCTTCTCAAAGGAAAGTCTTTCACTGTGGCAATTTTGACACTACAAAGGGTGGAGTCCTGCTGCTTCTTGTGGTGCCCTTGGACCATCTTTTCTATTGTCCATTTCCAAAGTGCTTGATTTTTTAATGTTAATCTTTTCAGCAACCAAGTTCTCCACTGTTCCATCTTTGCAGGCCACAACTTTACTGGAGCTTTCTTTCTGACCAAACTCAAATGTTTTAAATCATTCTACTGGGCTCTTTGCTCTTGATTCTCAACATAGATCTGGCTAAAAGCTCCCAAAAGCAGCCATGCCACTGCCTCAACATTAGATTGCCTTGAAATTTCTTCTGCAGGATTTATTAGTTTGCTGCCTTTAATCTCTATCTCAGGCAAAGTCTCTGGAAACAAGCAAAATGCACACAAAATTTCTGCCAAGCCATAACACACACTGTCTAGACTCCAGTAGCCAATGTAGTCTTTTGTCCCAGAAGAAACCTCCCAAGCCTGGTTTTTAACCAACTTTCTGGTCTTTTGAGCACTGACCAGAATCTCCCATACAGAAAGAACAGTCTAAGGTGTTCCATCTCTAATTCTTCTGCATCTCTAAGGCTTTGCTAACTCTTCCCTTTCCCACAAACCAGTTTCAAAGGCTCCTGAGCCACATGGCCAGATGTCACAGCAACAACCCCACTCCTGATACCAAATTTCTGTACTAGTTACTTTTCTCTCATTGCTGAGACAAGATACCCAATACCCAAAGTTAGAGGGGATTTATTTGGCTTACAGGTATTTTCTTGCTTTCTTTCTTTCTTTCTTTCTTTTCTTTTTTTTGGTACAAGAGATTGAACTTGGGACCTTGCACTTGCAAGGCAGGCAGTAGCTTAGTTTGTAGAGGTTTCAGTACATAATTGGCTGGCTCCAAGGCAGGGATAGTAAACAGGCATTGCTAAGGAGAAACAACATGGCACACACAACATAGCAAAGACAACAAGGGACCTTTACAGTGTCCTTCTGCTTGTTTTATCTTATTTAGACTATGAGGAGATTAGCGAAGTACCAAACCAATCACACATGTGCACTGTTAGTAATCACACGCCCTTAATCCTAGCATCACACATTTCAGATGTAGCTACTTTCACAAGGACTGCATGAGGCTTAGGAGGAGATATCTAGACACAAGCCACAACACTGCTCTTGTTTTTCTGCTTACATTCTGGTCATTATACTTGGCAACTCCCATACTTCACCGTGGGGACCACTGGCCTAGAATATTTCACTAGACCTCTCCAGTTCAGCATGCTTGAAAATAAGGATTAAATTAGCTGGACTCCCAACTAACAAGTAGGAAATACAAATCAAAACTATATACACTGAGCGGAGCGTGGTGGCACATGCCTATAATACCGGCACTTGGGAAGCCAGGGCAGAAAAAATTGCTGCTGTTTTGAGGCCAGCCTGAACTACATAGACTCTGTCTCAAAACAAAACAAGGGCCAGGGATGTAGCTCAGTAGTGCCATGCCTGCCTGGCAAACAAGGTCCTGAGTTCAATCCCTGGTACCAAAAAAAACAAAAACCCAGAAAATCAAAACAAAGGCCAGGTGTGGTGGTGCATGCCTGTAATATCAACACATGGGAGGCTGAGGCAGGAGGACTGATGTGAGTTCGAGACCAGCCTGGGCTGCATAGTGAGTTTTAAGTCAGTCTCAAGTACATAGTGAGACCCTGTCTCAAAAAACCAAAAAAAAAGAAAATCAAAACAAAACAATTAAATTCTTTTAAGAAAGACACAGACACACTACATACACTGGTACTCCATCTCCTCCCAGTCAGAATGGCTATCATCAAGAATACAAAAACAATACATGCTGGTGAGAACACAGGAGAAAAGGAACCTTTCTACACTGATATGAATGTAAATTAGTATAGCTACTACAGAAATCAGTACAGAGGTCACTCAAAATACTAAAAATAGCCGGGGATTTAGCTCAGTGGTTCTGCCGCCTGCCTCACAAACTCAAGGTCCATGGTTCAATCCCCAGTACAAAACACACACACACACACACACACACACACACACACACACACACAACCTGAAAATAGAGCTACTATTTGATCCAGCTGTATCCCCCCAATATACACCTAAAGCATTTAAAGTCAGCACACTGTCAGGACACCTATAGCCATGTTTAGTGTGGCCCAATAAACAACAGCCACAGTATGCAGCCAGCCTCACTACCCACCAACAGATGAATGAAGAAAATGTGGTGTCCATACACGATGGAGGATTATTCCCCCAAAAATGAAATTTTTTCATGTGCAGGAAAATGAGTGGATCTGGAGATCATCATGTTGAGTGAAGTAAGTCAGAGACTCAGAAAGACAAATACTGTATATATTCTCCCTAAAAATGATCAATCTTAGGGCCGGGGATTTAGCTAAGTGGTACTGCCAGCTGCCTCGCAAGCACAAGGTCCATGTTTGAAATGGGAGAGGGGGTAAGGAAAGCTAATGGAAGGATAAATATGATCAAAATGCATTAGCACTGAAACCCCCCAAACATGTGAAATGGGGGTTGAATTGGGGGATGATGATAGTATGTTATATACATGTATAAATCTGTCCCAGTGAATCTTGTTAATGTGTATCAGCGATACACACTAATAAAAATGTGGGAAAAAAAGAAAAGCAGCTTCACAAATAAGTCTTGGTAAGATTCTAAAAAAGATTATATAAATTAATGGTTATCTAGGCAGGTGTGGTGCTGAATGCCTGTAATTCCAGAAATTGGAAGGCTGAGGCAAGAGGATTACCATGAGCTTGAGGCCAGCCTGAGCTGCACAGCGAGTTCAGGGCCACTCTAAACTACACAGTGAGATCCTGTCTCAAAACAATAACATCAACAAAAATTAATAGATATCTGCTTTTTAAAATTTTATCTAAAAATGAATATATTGCTGGGAGTGGTGGCGCATGCCTATAATCCCAGCACTCAGGAGGCTGAGGCAGCAGGATTGCTGTCAGTTTGAGACCAGCTTGCGCTAAGTGAGTTCCAGGTCAATATCAACTACATAGTGAGACCCTGTCTCAAAAAATAAAACAAACAAAAAATTATTTATATATATCATGTGCATTACAAGTTATTATACAACAGACATTATGTAATATGGTGTGTGTATCTACTATTTAAAAATATCATTTAAAAGGCCAGGTGAGGTGGTACACACCTGTAATTCCAGCATTGGGAGGCTGTGGCAGGAAGACTGTCATGAGTTCAAGGCCAGCCTGGGAAATATAGTGAGTTCAAGACCATCCTAAACTACATAGCCAGGCCCTGTCTCAAATTTAAAAAATGAGCCAGGAGTGGTGGCTCGCACATGTAATCCCAAAACTCAAAAGGTTCAGGCAGGAGGATCACTATGAGTTTGAGGTAAACCTGGGCTACACAGTGAGGCCCTGTCTCAAATAAATAAACAAAAAAATAAATGAAAATATCATTCACAAAGGATGTTAATGACTATGCTAGTTAACAGATGTTAGTTTAGGAAAATGTCATTTAAAGAGGCCAAGGATGTAGCTCAGGGGTGCTGTGCCTGCCTGGCAAGTACAAGGTCCTGAGTTCAATCCCCAGGACCCCCAAAAATAAATAAGTAAATAAATAGTATATCTCTGTCTGCTTCACTACTAAACCAATAACAAGATCAAAATAATCGTTAAATCACTCATTCGTATAGTAGAAAACTTCCATCAGTCTTAACTACATAGTGAGACCCTGTATCAAAAAAAAAAAAAAACTTCAGCCGGGCATGGTGGCACAACACCTGTAATCCCAGCACTTGGGAGGCTGAGGCAGAAGGATCACTGGGAGTTTGAGACCAGTCTGGGCTACACAGTGAGTTCCAGGTCAGTTTCAACTACATAGTGAGACCCTGTCTCAAAACCAAAAAAAAAAAAAAAAAAAAAAAAAACTTCCATATCCAAATATGACACTATTTATACAACCTCTTTATACAACCTCTTTTTTTTTTTTTTGGTACTGGGGATTGAACTCGTGTCTTTGCGCTTGCAAGGCAGGCTACCAAACCACTGAGCTAAATCCCTGGCCCTACACAACTTTTTAAAAATCCCTAATTCTAAATTTTATTTGATTCATTCAACAAATACTTACTGGCTCTGAATAACATTCTATGCTTTCAAAATGTCCTGCATTCAATATACTTCCAATTTCCTAAAAGACAATAAATATGGAGATAAAACAAAAGAAATATGTAGGTAAAACCAAACTGTTAAAGGTCATTCAGGCAGAAGCTGGGCGTGGGGGCACACACCTGTAAACCCAGCACTCAGGAGGCTGAGGCAGGAGGATCGCTGTGATTTCGAGACCACCCTGGGCTACATAATGAGTTCCAGGTCAGTCTCAACTACATAGTGAGACCCTGTCTCAAAAAACCAAAAAAGGTCAGTCAGACAAAGAAGCACATGCCTATAATTCCAGCACTCTGGGAGTCCGAGGCAGGAGGATAAACCCAGTTTGGGCAACTTAGCCAGACTGTCTCAAAATAAAAAGTTAAAAGGGCTGGGGGCTAGAGGCCAGGTGTGGTGGCACATGCCTGTAATCCCAGCACTCAGGAGGCTGAGGCAGAAGGATCTCCATGAGTCTGAGGCCAGCCTGCAATACACAGTGAGATCCCATCTCAACAAACAAAGGGGTCGGGGGTTTAGCTCAGTAGCTCCACTGCCTGCCTTGAAAGCCAGAGGTCCCAAGTTTGATCCCCGGTAACCCCCCAAAAAACAAACAAAAAGGACTGGGGATGCAGCCCAGTGCAAAAGCCCTGAGTCCAATGTCCAATCTCCACCCCACCCCACTCCCACTTTCTCACACGCAGGCGCGCGCGCGCGCACACACACACACACACACACACACACACACACATAAACTCACAATCACAGAATTTGGTGTCACAAGAAAGGTCACTGGTCACCGCTGTGGTTGAAAACACCAGAAAAGGCAGCCTCGGGCCAGAGTAACTCCTTCTCTTTTTTTTTTTTTTTGTACCGGGGATAAAATTTGGGACCTTGTGCTTTCGAGACACGCAGCGGAACCACTGAGCTAAATCCGCAACAGTGTAATTCATACAGGCAGAGCTAGAAGGGTGGAGGGAATGGCTGGAAACACATTTGTGGAGAGCAAAAAAAGGGGCCTCCTAATGTTAGAAAACACAGATCCTAGATGAAAGGAGAGGAGAGTGGGTCCACCTGGCCCAGTGATGGAGGCACCTGGGAGGCTGTACCTTAAGGGCCTGGCTAGCAGGATGTGCTCATGAACCACAGGACACGCATGAACAGAGTACCAGTCTGTGAATGAGCAGGAACATCCCTGAGGTCACCGGAGTCTCCCACAGTGACACGGGAGGTGCTGTTGATAAGCATAATTTATGGACAGTAAAAGACAGGGTTAGTAAAACAAAGGGTTAGCATGTAGCTCAGTGGCAGAACACATACTAAGCAAATAAACACAAAATACAGATACATACATAGATACACAGCACAAAATATAGAAACATACCATGTGGTAACAAAATTTTGCATACTTGCTTTATTTAACAATACTGAAAATTGTTTTCTATCACCAAAAATTATGAGGAAGAAGAATTTAAGATCAATACAACTGAATATACTTTTTTTTTTCAAGTCTTGTTTTCTGTTAAAATAAGAAGCCAAAAGCAAGCTAACTTCAATTATGACAGCTGGTTTCGCTAGTCTTTGCTGGAAAAGGGCCCTCTCAAAGACAGGTCGCACAGCTAACGGGGTGAGACCAGCACTGCTGCATCACGCAGGACAACGGGTTTTCAATCCCATCAGTCAACGCAAGGTCTGTCTTTTTATTAATCAGCCAGCCCATTTACAAGGGTTCCTTGTTCTTAGTAACCAGAAACTATCATATTTTTTTAAATAAAAAGAAATATACACTAATAAAGACAATATGGGGAAAACACGTATTCATACCGGTACAACAGAAAACTTTTGAACAAGTTAAAAAACTCACTCCTAACTTTAAGTGTACAGTAAGAGAACTATTTACGTTATTCTTCGCAATCACATATACACAATGGAGACAATTCTAAACATCCTTTCAAAACACTCATTACAGCAAATTTTCCCAAAAAAACAATTTTCCACTTATTGTTAAGATGTCACCTTTACCTTGAGGGGGCAGATTAAGTGTTTATTTTTCTCAAAAGTACTGAATTTGGGGCCGGGGATTTAGCTCAGTTGTGCTGCTGCCTGCCTTGCAAGTGAAAGGACCGGAGTTTGATCCCCAGTACCAAAATAAGAAGAAAAAAAAAAAAAACCTACTGAATTTGACAGATAGCTTTCTACTGATGACCACTTACTACAGAAAAGGTCAGCAAACATGGACCACTTATCTTTAAATAAAAGAAAAACTTTCACTTCACCTCAGAAAAGGGAATTCTTTTAACTTTGTCACAAGATACCGGTAAGTCTCCGAATCTTGTCAAGTATTTTCACTCTCCTTCATTGCACAACAGTATGATCTACTTCTCTACAAAGGTCTCAAGCTGACCCAGCTCTTCACGTAAGCACGTCAGCACGTCCTTATGGGTCCTGTGGTGGGCAAATGGCACATGTGTTGCTATTCCTGCAATCCTACCAAACCTGAGAATGCTTTTTATTAATTACAAAGAGGCTACCCCCATCATCACCACTTGTATCTAGTTTTTCCACAGTACCCTTTCATCTAAGAAATCCCTTCAGAATCCATACACTGTATTACACACACACACACATACACACACACACACACCCAATAAGAACCTAGCAAAAAGCACAAGTAGACTCCTATTCCACAGCTAACCTTCCATCATCCCAGAGCAGGCCTGTCCACGACTGACTCTAATCACTTACTTTCGCAAATCTGTAATTCTATTTGCTGACAGAGCAATGCATGTGCCCTCACATACTCTGTCATTCTGCCCATCCACACACCCCCTTGGAAAGCACTTTTCCCAAGGGCAGGTGGCTGTTTTCTTTCAATACTGGACAAGAGTGGCAGATGCTACAGGCTGGCTCACCAACTCCACCGCTGATTCTATGTTTTCACACTAGAAGTCACCCAGAGGCCCAGCAGAGATCCTGCTCTACCAGATCTATCTTTCAAAAATGTAGAATGCACCTACTTCTCCATATTAAATACTTGCCTCTGCAAACCAGCTAGAGCTACTTCAGCAACTGAGTTCAACCTTACAGAGGAATACAGGCTAGAAATCTCAAAAGGAGTCTAACCTTTAGCTTAAGGAAACTCTGAAACTAAGCGTAGTGGTACACATAATCCTAGCACTCAGCAGGCTGAGGCAAATTTGCGGATTACCGCAAATTTGAAGACAGACTGTGCTACATAATGAGTTCAAGGGCAGACTAGACCACACAGACCCTGTCTCAAAAAAATTTTAAAAAAACAAAAAAGAAAGAACCTTATAAAACACCAGATTGAGTAATGCATGACTTTAAACATAGCTGCAAAATTTGAGCCAGGAGCCACCTATTTCACAAGTGCAAGGACCCAAGTTTGATTCCCGGTACCAAAAAAAAAAAAAAAAAAAGAAAGAAAGAAAGAAAAAGAAAAAAAAAATCTGAGCCAGGAGTGCTGGTGCATGCCTATAACTGCCATACTCGGGAGGCTGAGGCAGGAGGATCACATGAATTCAAGGCCAGCCTAGGCTGCATAGTGAATTGAAGGCCTGCCTGAAATATGTAGTGAGATCCTGTCTTAAAAAACAAAAACAAAACAAAAAAAATTTTTTTTTGTCAATAGTAAAGGCTATTTACTTTCCTTCCCTAACATTTCAAGGCAAGATAACTGCCTTGGGCATGGATGAATACTAGTAAAGGAGAACAAAAACACACATTTCATACAGTAGTACAACATATAACAGCTAACTCTTGGAAATGCACTATATGTCCATCAACAGATACATGGATAATGAAAATATGATATTTATATACAGTGGAGTACCACCCTGCCATAAAGATGGATAAATGACTCATTGGGATACACCTTGATACTATAATGTTACATGAAATAAATCAGACACATAAGCTTAAATATCATATGGTTTCTCTTATGTGAGAAAACCGAAGTACAAATAAAGAGCAAAATAAAAGGTTAACAGGAAACAGAGAGCTTTTTTTTTTTGCAAATGAGAAGGTGACCAAGGTAAGGAGGGGAGGAGGGCAGAGAGGGAAAAACCAACTCCCCACAAGGAATGTAGCCATTAGGTAGTGCAAACATATACTCACAGAAATTTAACTGGGTATGGTGGTGCACATCAGTAATTCCAGCACTTGGAAAGCTGAGGCAAGAGAATTACTGCAAGTCTGAAGCTATCCCTGGGCTAACAGTGAGTTCAAGTCAAGCCAGAACTACATAGCAAGACTTTGACTCAAAACAAATAAATAAAATCAAAATCAATACATATTTTGAATAATCTCTAAGAGCTGATTTTCAATTTTGCCTAGATCATTTTCTGTACTTCATTATGTGGCCAACAAAGAGCTTGAGCAAGAAGCATAAAAGCAGCTTCCCTTACCCATCCTTTTGTTGCCAGCACTTATGTATTAGCATCACCTTCAATCCTGGGCTCCTCTCAGGACACCATACTCTGTGAGGCCCAGCTGAACTGAGAACTGACAGGAGACACCACCAGCCAAGGCTTCCACAGCTGTGCATGTCAAGTGAGTACACTCAAGAGTCAGATGTCCCTCCCTACCCTAAGGACAGCTCTACACCCACACAAGACCCTGGATGGTTTGGAATGCAAATCAAGTGGGTGCCGCCCTATAAAGTTTAATGTCTCATTCAGAAATATAGGCACTGTCCAGTGTGGTGGCACGTAACTGTAATCCAGCACTCAGGAGAGTGGATCATGAGGATCATAAATTCAAGACCAGCCTGGGCTACACAGGGAGTTCAAGGCTGGCCTTATATACATGGTGAAACTCTCAAAAACAAACAAACTGTGAAAAAAAAAAACCAAAACAAACTGTGGACTAGGGATTTAGCTCAGTGGTGCTGCATCTGCCTCACAAGCACAAGGCCCTGAGTTTGGTCCCTGGTACCAAAACAAACAAACAAACACTAATATATTCTTCCCATTGCCCTCAGGATCATCACGCCACTCCCTGGAACACTTCTGCCATATACCACACTGGACAGCTGCAGGAGCTGATGCGTAAACACTGAAACCATGAGACCCAAGGGTGCCATTACAGAACTGTCAAAAACTTACCAAAGACCTTCAAGATCACGTATATAACATAATATTCTTTGCTGACCTGCAATCTTCAAACAAAAATTCTTTGTGATAAATTAGCTTAGTAAACAAACCTACAGAACCTGAACACTATTTCATAACTGGAAAGAATTCAGTCTCAGGAGCTGGGGATTTAGCTCAGTGGTTCCACTGTCTGCCTCGAAAGCGCAAGGACCCAAGTTCAATCCCCGGTACCAACCAGTAGTTAAGAAGCTCTTCAGTATAGGATAAACTTTGGGAAAAAGATAAATGTTTTCTTCCAAATCAGAAAGCAAAGAAGGTAAGAGGTTCCAGAGAAATGGGAGGATAGCAGAACCGCAGGAGCTCTCTTGGGTGGCTGAGCATGAACTTTTGTAATGAGCAAGCCACAACGCAGCCAGCACAGCAGCACTTGCCTCACACGTGTGTGACTCTGAATTCCAAACTCAGCAGCCTAAGTGCCATGAAGAGGTCAGGCACCAAGGGAAGCCAGAAGGGAGGAAACAACCTGGCCCAAGAGAAAGGCCTACTCTCCAGTAGGGTCAGTGCATAACATCCAACTCTAAGCGGAGCAGCAGCGACCAAGAGAGGCAGAGCATGTCACAGCATGCAGGCCACGCCGCGTGAGCAGCACAAGCATGACCCCGGGCCTCGTGGGTGTGGACACGGAGGTGGAAGGAGGCTGCACTTGCCACAAGACCAGAGTCAGCAGGTGGAGCCCAAGTGCCACTAAGGGAAGCTGCTCTGGTGGAAGGCAGATGGAAGAGGGGCAGGTAGAGAAGCAGCAGTGCCTCAGAGACCAGCTCAGAAGAAAAGAAACAGTCTGGATGCAGATAAGGAGGCTCAGGATAGCAGAACTGAGAGGACTAAGTAATAAATGCCACCAGGAGTTGAAAAGGTGCAAGATGGGACCTGACAACAGCAATTTACAGTTACAGGAATTTTTCAAACTCAACAGCAACTACTACCTTGGAAGAAAATCCGTTTCTACTCTCATCCTCTCAAGTCCTACAGTCCTGTGAATCTGGATTAGCCAGTGCCAGCAATCCACCTGGAATACCAGTACCTGCATCTGTAAATGTACAAACATGCGCAGAACATTTCACACAGAGTTGACAAATCCAAACTCCCTTCTATTACTCTTTTAAGGGTAGAGACAACACTGACAGCAGCTATAATTTTAAGACAGTTAATGAGTGATGTGGTTTCTCCATGTTTAACACATTCCCATCAGCTTGAACCACTAGTGGTATATGCATGATTGTCCCATTGGGTAGCTTGTACCACTAGTGACAAAAAGGCATCTAATTACTTTTATCAGTCTTTTTACTAATAAAATAAAATTAATAAAAAGCCACCCAATGGGACAGTCATGCATGTACCTCCTGTAGTAAGCTGCTCAGCAGCAAGACAAATGAATTACGGCTCCATCATGAATGTGTTAAAACAGAAAGCAGCAATAATATTCTAAGCATTGTCACGAATTTGCGACAGAACTGTCTCAGCCAGGGAACCAGTCAGGGGCTGCTCACTCCTGCTCTGCTGTTCCCCTGGCAGGCACTATGGAGAATTCTGTCCCCGTGTGCCACCTTCACAACAGAGGAACTGTCAACTATTTTTAGAGGAAAAACATAGACTATAGTCAACTATGAACGGTTAATAGGGTTACTGAATTTTAACATGAATATAAAATTACCACCTGAATACTAATGAGTCACTGCGGAACTCTTCTAAAGAAAATAAAAAATCTTTCATCATAGATGAGGGAACTAAAAAGAATTAAAATTAAAATTCTGGGGGCCAGGGATTTAGATGAGAGGCACAACACCAGCCTGGCAAGCACAAGGCCCTGAGTTCAATTCCTGATACCAAAAAATAAACAAAATTCTAGCCACTAAATCAATGTGATATCCTGGATTAGATCCTGGAGGAGAAACAGAGTATTACTGAAATCCAAATAAAGTCTGTAGTTAACACTACTATATGAATGTTTACTTCTTAGCATTGACAAAGATGTTAACATTAGGAAAAGCTGGCTGAAGGAAATACAGAAACTACACTGTGCTAGTCTAGTGCCCTTTCTGTAAATCTAATTTTCACTTTTCTTTCTTTTTTTAAACCAAGTTTTCAGTGTATGGTTTTTTCCTTTTGAGATGGGATCATGCTACACTGCTCAGACAGGCCTCACCCAGACCCAGATCCTTCCTCCTCAGCCTCCCAAGTAGCTAGGAGTAAGGTTGAAAACCTAAATTATTTCAAAGTAAGGGTTAGGAGTATAACTCAGTAATAAAGAGTATGGGCCTACCAACTGCAAGGCTGTGGGTTCAATACTCTGCACCAAAAAAATAAATAAATGAATAAACATACAATAAAAAAATTATTCCAAATAAAAAGCTTATTTAAAAAATTCTGGACCAGAGGCCGGGGATTTAGTTCAGTGGTGCCGCCACCTGCCACACAAGTGCAAGGACCTGAGTTCAATTTCTGGTGCCAAATACAAACAAACAAAAAAATTCTGGACCCTAAAAAGTTAGATTACCCAAACTTCTCACTCTGCTTCAAATTGTAATACTACACTCAAAATATTGAAGAAAAAAAGTTCTTCACCTGACATAACAATATATGAAAAGGAGCTGGACGAGGTGGTTCACGGCTGTAATAGCAGCATTTGGGAGGTGGAGGAAGGAGGATCGCTGTGAGTTGGAGACCAGCCTGGGCTACATAGTGAATTCCAGGTCAGACTCAACTACATAGTGAGACCCTGTCTCAAAAAACAAACAAAACAAAACAGTATATGAAAGGACCTGAGTTCAACCCCTGGTACCAAAAAGAAAAATTTATGCATATACACACAAACACACACACACATATAGGAAGTCTCATTTCTTTAAAATAGCAAGCAAAATGCAATACAACAAACATTAAAAGAATTACTCCAATGCAATTTAGAAACTCAAACTGAATTCTATTATAAAAACAAAGTGAATGTTTCAAGGGCCCATGAGATAGATGCAAGGTATGTGTTAGTGTAATCCATGTTAGAATAACTCACAAATCAGTTTACAAAGCCTACTGGATCAAAAAGACCAATGTAAAGAACCACATCCAATATAATGTTCACAGAAGCAACCCACACTAGCACCAAATATTCAATTAGTAATTAAGCCAAGAAAAGACCTCAAGTTAGAAAGTACATTTCACATTAACATTACAATTAAAAGTATGATTAATAAAAATTAAGAGACTGTCTACCAGAAATTCACTCTGCTGGGTGTGGTGACAAATGCCTGATCCTAGCACACAGAAGGCAGAGATAAGATCCCTGTGAATTCAAGGACAACGGGCTGTACAGAAAGTTCAAGGCCAACCTGAACTACATACTAAGACTCTGCCCCCCCCCAAAAAAACATCATTTCAAATAAAATGATGTCTGTATGTCTGTAGTTAAAAGTAAAAATTCCAGAGTTCGATCCCCAGTACAAACAAAACAAAACAAAAAATTTAAAAACAATAAATAAATAAATAAATAAGAGTAAAAGATAGGGGGCTGGGGATTTAGCTCAGTGGCACCTCGCACAGCAGGCATACATCTTAATGTCAGCCCTGCATGTTAGCAATTCAGGCCTGGGGTCACTCCAAAAACAAAGAAAGAGGCGGGGAAGGGAGGGAAGGGGAGGGGAGGGGAGGGGAGGAAGGGAAGAGAGAAAGAAAAGAAGGAAATTAGTTGGAGTAGGTATATTAGGATCAAAATATTCTCCAGAGCCAAGAAAACTAACTACCAGGAATAAGAGGGACCTAAATGACAAAAAAGCCAATCTCCAAGACAACAAAAGTGTATATGAACAAACCAAAACAGCCTCAAAATACATGAAGAAAAAATTAAAACATACTAAATTAACAAATCCACATTCCACTCAGACTTAAAACTCTCCTCTCTTAGCAATTTAATCATAGCAAAAAAGACACCTGAGCCAGGCATGGTGGTGCACGCCTGTAATCCCAGCACTAGGGAGGCTGAGATAGCAGGACGGCTGAGAGTTCAAGGCCAGCCTGGGCCACATACAAGATTCTGTCTCAAAATAAAAGAAAAGAAACGAAACATAACAAAACAAAACAAAACATTAAAAGATGCACACCTGTGATCCCAACACTCAGGTGGCTGAGACAAGAGATAGCAATTAAGCAACTTAGCAAGACTTTGTCTCAAAAAATAACAAAAGGGCTGGGAATACAGCTGAGGTTCAATCTCTAGTACTACAAAATTTTTAAATAAAAATAAAATAAGCGGGGGGAGAACCACATACTGTGTGGTTATATTTATATGACTTCTCCAAAAAACATACAATGATATAAGCAACAGAGTAGTGGTTCACCGGTGGGGGGGCTGCACAGGGATGATACAAGGGAGCCATTTATTCTGGGGAAGAAGTGTTCTGCGTACTGACCCTGACAGTGATTACAGGAGCCCATACATGTGTCAGAATTCAAATGACAGGGTTGGGGGTGTGCCTCCATGGCAGAGCCCTTGGCTAGTACACACAAGAAAAAAGAAAATCAAATAACCATATATACTTTTTTTTTGAGACAGGCTCTTGCTAGGTAGTTCCAGCTGGCCTTGAACTCGAGGGGATTCTCCTGCCTCTGCTTCCAGAGTGCTGGGATTACAAGAGTACACCACCACACCTGACAAATAACTATACATGCCAAGAATACCTGAGGTCATGGTATGATCCTCAGCAACACACACACTCAAGAAGTGCCTGTATTTCTGGAACACTGAGGCAAGATGATCCAGAAATTCAAGGCCAGACTGGGACAGCATATGAAGAGCTCATCTCAAAAGAAAAAGTCATAGTTTACCATATGCTAATTTCTAAAAAATAAGTATACACCAAGAGCTATTTAGGAGTGGCTGGCTGAATCTGGTCAAACCACATGTATACTCTGCAGTCGCACTCCTAGGTACCTATCTAACTCAAACAAGAGATCATGTCTACCAAAAGACAAGTATAGGAATAAGCTCATTTTACATCATTTTAAAATAAAATTACCTAACATCCATCAATATTAGAACAAATACACTGTGTAAAAAAAAAAAAAAAAAAAAAATCACACAATGGAAAATTTATATGCCACGAAAAATGACCAAATGCTACAACAACCCAGATGCACCTCAAATGTAACACTAAACCCTAGCATAGAAAGCTCTTTTATATGAAATTCAAAAATAGCCAGGCGTGGTAGCGCACGCCTGTAATCGCAGCACTTGGGAGGCTGAGGCAGGAGGATCACTGTGAGTTCCAGACCAGCCTGGGCTACACAGTGAGTTCCTGGTCAGTCTCAACTACAAAGTAAGTCCCTGTCTCAAAAAAACCAAAAATCAAAATAAATAAATAAATAAATGAAATAAAATCCAGGGCCAGAGATTTCGCTCAGTGGTGCCATGTCTGCCTGGCAAACGCATGGTCCTGAATTCAATCCCCAGTCCTGCTAAAAAATAAATAAATAAAATAAAATCCATCAGCCAGGTGTGGTGGCACATACCTGTAAAGCCCAGCATTCTGGGAGGTTTAGGCAGGAGGATCCCAAATTCAAGCCCAGCCCACGCAATTTAGCAACTAATGGAGATGCTGCCTCAAAAGAAAAAATTTTTTACAAGTTTGGGATTTAGCTCAAAGCCAAGGTTCGAAAAAACCTAACAAGTAGTGGGAATGTCCATGAAAGGAAGCAGGGAACATTCAGGAGCCCTGGATATGTTCTCTGTCTTGATATTTGTTACATGGGCATACACACACATAATAACCCTGAGTCATGCCAGGTACAAGAGGCATGTCTGACTGCAAGCACTTAGAAGGCTGAGGCAGGAGGATCCTGAGTTGAAGCCACCTGGTCTACATAAGAGTTCAGAGGCTGGCCTGAATTGGACCACCTAGAGACCCTCCTCAAAAGTAATTAAATAACACTAACCCATAAAGAGGTGATCTACAACTGCTACACTCCTAAAGCCTACATGATAATTGTTTTAAGTTAAACCATCTAATCTTATATCATTTGACATTCTAGAATTTTATGCAACCTACTTCCTCTGGTCAGGAAGGCAACTGAGAACTAGCATTATGACTGAGTTCATTTCAGCATAGTAGCAATTTGTACTACCAGGGAAGACTTCTATGTGCACCCTGATGTCCCCAAAGACCCCTGGTCACACGAGGGTCGTTCTCAGAGCAATCACACCATCTGACCTAACCAGACTCCTTCTTCCTCCATTTTTAGCAATGAAAAGGGACTCACTTTATTACAAGTATCCCACACACTATCACAGGCTTGTTCTCTAGCTTTAATATTTTAATATCAGCTTGAAAACGTGCTAATAGTGTTACAAAAATAGCCCTCAATTCCCAGCCAAGCCCTCCATGAATGTAAGTCATATGTAATTTGATATTCCAACAGCTACTGACACAGGTCAATTTCCAGTAACAGAGGAATTCTGGGCTTTATAAAGAATGCATGTAGGAAAAAAAATCCATGTAGGACTTAATTTTGGACTTATTCAGAAAATAGAATTATGATGAAAATAATTTTTTATATGTGATACCTAAATATTTAACTGCTAAAAGGCAGGAAAAGCCCAAACTAAGTTTTATTTGAAAAAGGAAAAACATGAGTAATACCAGATTGTAAAAGTACCACTCACATTTCTCTCATAAGTAATACTCAATGCTCACTGTACAAAAGCCTAAAGCATGCCAGGAGTTTGGCTCAGTGGTTCCGCTGCCTGCCTCGGAAGCTCAAGGGCCAACATTTGATCCCCAGTACCAAAATTTTAAAAAAGCCTAAAGCGTGAGGCATGTGCAGAAGAAAATAATAAGTGAGGCCTCCCATGTCCAGCGCGACGCACTAATGTACACCCTCACAGACTTCCCTATGCAAACACACACACACAGGTATTGTACAAAAGTAGCTTCATGCTACAAACACTGTTCTGTAGGCTTCTTTTTCACTTAATACAATCATGAGCATTATGAAAATTCTATTTTAAAATAGAAATGCAAAATAATTCTATCTATTTAAGATCCGCTTCACCTACCAACTGTTCATTTTTGGGCAGACCTGTTACTGTCAACATAGAGCAGAGACCACCCCCCACACAAGACCATCAGAGAAGTGCTGGTCCACACCTGCACCCGACATCTTTATCGGCAGGTCCAGTTTCTCCACTTCACAGGTGGGAAAGCTTCATCAATAGCATCCTGATTAGGATTTCAATACAGTCCCTAGGAAAGACCAGCTCCTTCTCAGAAGTAATGAGCACACACACAGCACCTACCACAGGCCACCAGGCACCTTCTGGCACTTCCTCTGCTTCTGCTTACTTCTTGCAACTATCCCAGGAGCCAGTGCTGTGTGAGGCTGCACAGGCTGATTCCCTCGCCCAAAGACAGAGTACACCAAGTCTGTATTCCCCACGCTCTGCACACCACAGCCCTGTTCCGGATCAGACCCTGTTAGCTGTGTTTCACATGTCTCTTTGTGGAAGCTACCCACATGTGTAAGGCCTTGGAGAGGGTGGTCCTGGGTATCACCTACAGCGCTGTGCCCAGCATACAGGGCAGAAGCGCTGTGATGTCCCCTTCTTGTGGCCCCACCAGAGAACCAAGGTGGTGCTTTCTCTCTTAGTCAAGGGCTGGTTTCCTGACCCTGTGTGGAGTGCAGTGATGCTCCTCAGGACTCAGCCTCTCTAAGAAACAAAAGGCCTGGACACCTTCACTTTCACCTGCTGATAGTGTTTTGAGTACCTGTTTTGCACCATGCAAGGTACCCAAAGAGCTCCCACCTATGGGGAAATAATTCAGTGCCTTCAGAATTACATTAAGACTTTTGTGAGCCAGGTGTGGTGGCGCATGTCTGTAATTCCAGCACTCAGGAGGCTGAGGCTGGAGGATCGCTGTGAGTTCGAGACCAGCCTGGGCTACATAGTGAGTTCCAGGTCAGTCTCAACTACATAGTGAGACTTAAAAAAAAAAAAAAAAAAAAAAAAAAGACTTTTTGTGAGCTCGTCTGTTGGCCCACACCTATAATCCCAGTACTCTGAGAGTAAAGTGAGTTCCTGGTCAGTCACAACTAGGTAGTGAGACCCTGTCTCAAAAAAAACAAAAAAAAAATTCACTATTTTTGCTGCCTGCCTCACAAGCACAAGGTCCCAAGTTCGATCCCCAGTACAAAAACAAAACAAAACTGTTTAAATTTAAACATTAAACAAATAGCTTTAAAAGTTTAAAATACAATAAAAGTGAATTTTTTCAAAGTGCTGGTCAAAACTCAACAGTACACAAGTGCTGGGGATTTAGCTCAGTGGTTCCGCTGCCTGCCTTATAGGGACCCAAGTTTGAGCCCCAGTACAAAAAAAAAAAAAAAAAAAAAAAAAAAAAAAAAAAAACTCAAAAGGGGCCAGGGCCAGGGATTTAGCTCAATGGTTCCAGAGCCTGCCTTGAAAACGCAAGGACCCAAGTTCAATCCCTGGTACCGAAAGAAAAAAAAACCAAAAAACTCAGTAGTACACAGTGAAGCCAGGGATTTAGTTCAGTGGTTCTGCCAAGTGCAGGGTCCCAAGTTCAACCCCAGTTACAAAAAAAAAATTAAAACAGTACACTGAAATATTTATTTTATTAATGAAATCAAGCAGAAAAGATAAAAAAAGCATGGAAACATTCTGTAAAACTTTGTTTTATGTGACTTAATTTTTTTATAGTGGGTTATGGTCAGAACCTTTGATGCATAACCGTTTAATAGAATAAGACAGTCCTGCCAAAAATAATACCAGGCACATGATTATGAATGTGAATTTTGTTTTGTTTTGTTCTATTTGTAAGGCTTTTTTTTTTTTTTTTTTGTACCAGGGATCGAACTCAGGACCTTGCACTTACAAGGCAAGCAATGGAACCACTGAGCTAAATCCCTGACCCCATGTTCTATTTGTATTAAGACGGCCTCCTCATGTAGCCCAGGCTGGCATTGAACTTTCAGTAATCCTCTTGCCTCAGCCTCCTGAGTGCTGCTCGGATTACAGGCAAGCACTACTACACTCAGCCTGAGTTTGAATATTGTAATTATAACTAAGATGATTTCAACTAAATATTGCAAAGTAAACAAATTATTGAAAGCTGGAATGACATAAAAGGCTAGAGCAGTGATGGCCAATCTTTTAGAGCTTTCAATAACAAACAGTGGCCTGCAGCACACCTTATAGGTTGACCACCACTGAACTAGAGTAAGGATTCTATTATATCACGAACTAGTTTTATTCTATCAATAGAGGCAGGTTAGCCAGGAACAGTGGCAGACACTTCCCACTTCTCAAAGCTGAGGCAGGAAGATCACAAGTTCAGAGCTAGCCTAAGCAACTGAGCACGACCCTGTCTCGAAATAAAAGGGGCTGGGGATGCTGCTCAGAGGAAAGGCTCTGGATTTGATTCCCAGCAACACAAAAATAGGGGGTGACTGGGGATTAGCTCAATGGTAGAGTGCTAGCCTGCGAGTGGGGGTGGGGGACAGGGTTGATCCCCAGTACTGGAGTGGAAGGGAAAGGGAGAGAGCTAGAGGGAGATGTATCACATTGTCTCTCTAATAGGAGACTCAAAATATAAACAATTTAAAGAGCAAAATAAAAGACACGTTAATAAACAAAAGACACGTTAAGAAACAGATGCAAACTGTGTAGAGATGAGAAAAGGATGGGAGAAAGGGGAGCAAGAGGAACAAAAATAATCAAGATGCAATATTTGTAGGTATCAATCCCCAAGTTAAATGCAATCATTATGCATCAGACATATATCAAAAAATTTTTAATTAGGCAATTTAAAAAGGGAAGGAAAGAAGAGTGTATTTTACATCCAGCTACTGCAAACACTATTCACATTTCAGTAAAGGCTAGGCAGACCCCACACACACACCCCCAGCAACAAAGGCTGCCCAATGATTAAAAACCACAAGCCTCATCCTTGATCCCAGAACTACAGCTGTTTTGATCCTCGGGACAGCAGACAGAGCACCTCTGAGACTATAACCGAGGACCCTGAGCAAATGCAACAATAGGATGCAAAGCAAGGGCCAACAACTGCACTTAAACTGCAGAGAACACCCAGAGTTTAAACTGCAACTTAAATATATGTGCCTGCATTTTCAGGTGATCGCATAAGCACCAAAAAGCCATGCCATCTGCAATGATCTATCTGCTCTCACTATATGCGAGTCCAACACAATATGTGGAATTGCGCATAAAACAATTTGTGTCTCATGATTTGGCTCACAAATACTCCTAAGGCTTTTTGTTTTCTAATTGAAAATGTCTTTAAAACAACATAGAGTTCAAACGTTATAAGAACTAATACAACTTCTGAGGGGGAAAGCCTTTATCTTTTAGGAGCCAACACAGCCTCTGGAAATGGCCATGCCAATAGCATACCCACCTACGAGTACCCACGGCGGCGTGAGCGCAGCACAGTCCGCACACGGAACCAAACTAAGAATGATTACTTCTCAATCCCAGGGTGCCAGCCCCACACACCCGCCCGGGTGTCCCAAGGCCTAGGGAGGTGGGGGAGGCGGACCGGGCCGCACCCGGTGCTGTCAGGCAGCTCGCAGGTGGCACCGGAGCAGCCCCCAGAAACTTCCAGGGACCACTTTCCGGTCGC
>NW_022900947.1:1502558-1530656 GCF_012274545.1 Fukomys damarensis | reverse complement strand
AATTGTTACATGGTAGCTGCTGTTCGCCTGCAGCTGCTGGTGCGCTCCGGCCCTGCAGTGGAGGGCCCGCAGACCCTGGCCTGTCGGAGTTCGGGTGCGTTCCCTTCGCCGGCAGCCGAGTGACCTTGGGCCCGCCCCAGCCAGGTGCGGGTGAATGGGCTGCACCCTGACCGGTGCGCAGGTCCAGGCCCGTCCTTTTTCTGAGGGTCCGGGGCCCCAAAGACTGTACTCCCTCCATTCGTCCGCTGGGAGCAGCCTCCACCACTACAAACCCACCCCTAGACTGGTGCTGCACCCTGCCCTGCAGGACCTCACGTCCAACCCGGAGATCCGGGCCAGGGCCCGGACCTTTCCCGGCGCTTTGCAGGTCACCAGCAAGCCCCAGATAGAGGTCCGACCTGGGGGCAGACAGAGGGAATCCGCTTGGGCCCCGCGCTCCGGGGCTGGTGCCCGCATGGCCTGACGGTGCGGCCTTCGCCTCCGCCACACCCTCTCCTGGGCCTGTCAGTGTCGCCTCCCTGCACACTGGGACAGCTAACGTGATCAAGCCAACCCCCTGCTCCAGCCCTGTTGCGGACTCGCCTGCTGCACCAGAAGGTCTTGGACAATCGCGCCCCTGAAGTGCTGCGAGGCCGCCTGCCCTCGCTGGGCTATCCTGCACCCTGTTCTGCTGCTGGTCGGTTCCCCCTTTGTCCCACAGCCCAGAGCTTTCCCTGGCATGGGACTGGGATTCAGGAGTATCACCGGGATCCCCAAAGAGAAAATGACTTGGGGTAAGGAAGAACGTGGGCGTGCCTCGCCCCTGAGTCCAACCTCTAGCAAGTAGAGGGCCCTCACTTCCAGAGTGCAGGAATCCTGATACCCGCCTGTCCCTGCCTAATGCCAAGTCATCTCAGTCACCATCGTTCTCCACGGCTACCCCTTGCCCTACTTGGGGCGCGCGCGGGGGTGGGGGGTGATGTCTAGAAACAACCCAGGGCCCACACTGCTAGGTCAGCTTTCCATCACTGAGGACACACCTGGCCCCATGAGTCCTGTTTTGAGTGAGAAACAGAGGCTCATACATGCTAAAGAATTTGCCCGAAAGCACCGCAACATTCAGGCAGAACCCAGATTCCAGCTCTGGTGTGACACTGGGGCACCATTAGAGCACTGATGATATATGGAGGGTTGCCCAGAGGGTGGGACACAGGAGTTTTAAGACTCTCTGAGGTGAACCGAACTGATGCCAGTCCCTTTTCAGAACAAGGGATTTAATGCTCAGTAGGGAGCTGAGTGTAGTGTCACAAGTTCAAGCTCAGCATGGACAATTTAACAACACTCTGGCTCAAAAAAAAAAAAAAAGAAAGAAAGAAAGGAAGGCTGGGTATGTAACTCAGTGTAAAGGTCCTGGGCACACTCCCCAGGACTGACGGGGGAAAACAGCAGGGAGGCTCAGCCCATCCAGTGGCCCCTCAAAGCCACTGTGGCTGGAGCAGGAGAACACTGGGGAATCATCTTTATTCCAGGTGCAGTGGGGGCTATGCCGAGCTTGAGCAGGGTAGGGATGCATACTTGTGAGAGCTTGCTGTGCGTATAGAATGATGCCAGTGGAGCCAGTACAAGGCCAGTATCGATGGTAAAGCCTCCTACAGGTGGAGATGCTCCTGGCAGACCAGGAAATGGTTCTCAGCCTTTTTCTTTGTGGTGCTGGAGAGCAAACTGAGGGCCTTTGTACTGAGCTACATACACAGCCCCTTTTTAAATTTCTAGATTGAGACAAGGTCTCCCCTAAATTGTCCAGCCTGGGCTTGAGGTTGCAATCTTCCTGCCTCAGCTTCCCAGAGTGCTGGGATTACAGGTGTGTGCCACTCTACCCCATAACATTTTTTTCATCATTTCCTATCTGAATGTATCTCCAGAAATTGGTATGTTGGAAGCGAATCTCCAGTGTGATGGTTTTAGGAGGTAACAAGGTTGGTGAATGTAGAACCCTCATAGATATTTTTAGTGGCCTTGCCTTGAGGCCTGCAGGAGCTGCCTTATCGGGGCTACCACATAAGGGCACAGCTAGAAGGCACCAACTATATGTAGTCTTTGCCAGGCTGAACATCTCTGTCCATTACTTAATCTTGGTCTCCTGGACTTCAGACCTGTGGAAAATAAATTTGTAACCTACCCAGTTTGTTGTGTTTGTCACAGCAATTATAATGGAATAAGACTCCCCCTAAGGAAAAATTAACAAGAAATTTAAGAGAGTAAGATTTGTGTGTGTGTGTGTGTGTGTGTGTGTGTGTGTGTGTACCAGGGATTGAACTCAGGACCTGCTTATAAGGCATGCACGGTGCCAGAGTTAAAGCCCCCACCAGAATAAGATTTTTTGTCTCATAGTTGAGCTTTAGAGCCATAAAACATTGTAATAGAGCTAGGTGTGATAGTGTATGCCTGTAATCCCAGCATCCAGGACACTGAGGTAGAAAGACTGCTCCAAATTCAAGGCCAACCTGGGCTACGTTAAAAAAAATTGTAATATCTAGTCTATTTCTCCCCCAAGAATCCATTTTCATTCATTCCTTGAGGGCATTTTAGAGCTTTCCAGAGAAACAGCCAATAGAATGGAGGGAGGTTTTGTAAGTCATTGACTTGTGCCATTAAGGATGTTGAGGGGACCCAGGACCTCAGTGGCCCAAAGGGACACCCAGGACAGCCGCAGGGGCCGCTCCAGGCTGAGCCCCTGGCCTGCAACCCCAGGAGAGCCAGTGCTGTTTTCCAGCATCTGGCACTCAGACAGGTAGAGCCCTCAACACTTGTTCTGTGTGTGTGTGTGTGTGTGTGTGTGTGTGTGTGTGTGTGTGCGCGTGCGTGTGCTCGTGCACCCTGAGATCACACAACCTCACACTGGCTAAGCCAGTCAGTGCTCTGCTTCTGAGGTTCACTCCAAGCCACTTGGTTGGATCTGCTTTTGCTTGTTTTTTTGTTGTTGTTTCTTGGGACAGGGTCTCACTGTGTAGTTTAGACTGCTCTGGAACTCACTGTGCCCAGGCTGGTCTCGAACTTGGAGCGATCTTCCTGCCTCAGCCTCCCGAGTGCTGGGATTACAGGCGTGCACCACCATGCCCAGTTTGGATCTGCTTTTGACAGAATGTAAACATGGGTTATGCGGGTCCCCTGAGTTTGCTGTCTTCAACTCTTTCTACTCAGAGTGGTATAGCTCGGTCATATGGTAGCTCTAGTTTTAGTTTTTAGTGTTTTGCTTTGTTTTTAGTACTGAAGCTTGAACTGAGGACCTCCTCACTGAGCTACATCTCCAGCCCTTTTTATTTTGTAACAGGGTCTCCCTAAGTCATTGAGTTGCCCAGGCTGGGCCTGAATTTGACTCTCCTGCCTTACCATCCCAAGTGCTGGGATAACAGAGGTGTAATCAAGCTTAATTTTTGTATAGGATAATTGTGTGTGTGTGTGTGTGTGTTACTAGTAATTAAACACAGGCCTTCACATTGAGCCACATCTCCAGTCTTTTTTCTTTTTGAGCCCATTATCTCGCTAAATGGCCCACACTGGACTCAAATTAGGATCATCCAGAATTTGTTTTTATGAGAAAGCACTGGATTTCATCAAAAGCCTTTCAAACTTTCACTGTGAAATGATACTTGTAGACTGCCCTCGCGTTCCTGGGGAAAACCACTTACTTGCTCCTGGTGTACAATGGCCTAGTAATTTCTGTATTTATAATAAAAATTGTCCTGGTTTCTTTTCTTGTAGCTTGTGAGACTCAGTATCAGCACTACTGACCTTACAGAATGTTAGGAAGTATTCACTCATTTTGGGGAAAAGTTTGAAGACTGGCATTCTTTTTTTTTGTCCCCAGGGATCAAACTCGGGACCTTGTGCTTTCAACGCAGGAAGTGGTGCCATTGAGCCTGGCATTATTAAGTTTGACAGAATTCACCAGTGAAGGCATCTGGTTTTGGGATTTTGTATTTGGCTCAATCTTGCAGTGTTGTTCACATTGGCCTTGAACTCAAGGTAATCCTCTTACCTCAGCCTCCCAAGTGTTAGGAAATTTCTGACTGCTTCACTTATTTGCTGTAATACTGCACATATAGTCTCTTTGCGGCACTGGGGATTGAATCCCAGCCCTTTTGTAACTAAGTTTTTGAAACAGGGTCTCACTAAATTATCCAGCCTGGGCTTCAACTTGTGATCCTCCTTGCCTAAGCCTCAAGATGTGCTCCCACACACAGGGGTCCTCAACGAGAGGCTGAGAATCTTTGCCAGGCTCTAGGTTGGAGGCCTGTCTCTCCTGTCTTCCTCTAGATGAACTCTGGGACTTGGCCACACTGGCCTGGATGCCCTCAAGGAAACCCTCTCTGGTGGTCAAGCTTCTGTCTGTGTGCTTGGAACCCTCCCATTGCCAGCTTCGGTTTTCAGTGGTCCAGGAGAGGAGCGAGGTGGCTGGGGCTTGAGTGTGGGCCTACTGAGGAAGCAGCTGCACTCCAGCTTCTGGCCGTGCCCACTGCAGCACTCAGTGCACTGGGCTCCAATCCCGGGGCCATGCTAGATGCCAGCCCGGCCCTCCAAAGTGCTCCTTGTAGGCGGCCTGGGGCCTGGGCTCTGGCTCCCACACACTCCCCCACGTGTGCTGACAGGAATCACAATTGGCAAAAGGTCATTCAAGAACAAATCAATGCACAAAATATATATTTGGTTCAAATTAATGGTTTTATTTTCATCTTTAACACTAGGAGTCCAAAACAGACTGATGTCCATGTAATACAGTTTAAATGTAACAAAGAAAGAACCGAACTATGTACATTGAGGAGGAAAGGAAAGATTTTTTTTTTTCACACAGCCTTTTCCTAGTTTGCAGTTTCTGATTAGTAGAAACCACACCCCCCCATAGAATTTAGGGTAAATGCAATTTTATGATCAACCATGTGAGCTAAAATGAAACAAAGAATTTGAAATGGATGTCACCCTATTTACTGGTCAACCGCTGCATGGTTGCCTGGCCCTCTTGTATGGGCACCATCAGAAGAGCATCTCACTGATGCCCAGAGGGGACTTAATGGCCGTGATGACCAACTTCATGGAGAAAATTATCACTCATTCAAACAAACTGGTAGTAAGCCAAATAGTTAAAAAAAAAAAGAATAAACCACTTTCTGTTCACACAGAGGAGGGACGCTCCTTCAGCCCCAAGTAAAGTGAATTCTGTGCTGAGTCCCTGCTCCTTCAGAAGAGGACCTGAAGGTCAGTTATTGCTAGCAAAACTGGAGCGGCCCTTCTCCAACTCGAAGATGTTTCATTGCCAACAGCTGGCTACTGGCTTGGCTTGAAGCCCTCTGAGGATGGAGGTGTGGCAGTGAGGCAGGCCGGCCCCACATGACCACTCCCACTGGCCCGGGTCCTGATGCCCCTCCAGCCAGTTCGGGTCACTCTGCTGCCCCTGAGAGGTCCTGAGGTGCCACACACCTGTAGTTGAGCAGAGGCTGTTAGCTGGGCTCTGCAGAGAGGGACAGCCACCAGGCTCACCAACCAAAACCTACGAAACAGGCGAAGCGCAGCTGTGCAAACAAGTGTGGCCCGATGAGAGAGGGGGACAAGCCAAGCCAGTGCCAGGTCAGGTGGGCCAGTATCTCTAAAGCGGAGACAGCGACCTCGGCAGACATGGAAATGAGCGGCTATAAGGCCACAAGTGCTGCCACCACCTCCTGTATCTACTGAGGCAGACACCAGGCAGCGGGAACGGAGGACCAGAGGGCCAGAGGGCACATGGCCAGCACAGGACGGCTCTCACCAGAGAAAGGACACTCAGACGCACGCCTGCCCTCGGGCTGCGTATCCTATGCCAGGTGGAGAACTTTGGAGCACGGGAAGGTTCCTGAGAACGGCTGGCACGCAGAGATAGGCAGGCAGGCACTGCTCCGCAGGCGGGTCAAGGACTCTGGGGAGGATGCCAGCAGCGCCACCTCCTGACTGCTGAGACGTGGGTGAGAACGGGCTTTATTGCACTTTTCGTTCTTAGGAAACAGGGATTGCCCTGCAGAGGTCCTCGTGGTTTGCAGAGAACACTGCACATCAATGGTAAAGAACAGGCAGAATCGCAGGTTGCCTCTGACTCCCAGGGAAGCCAAGTCCAAGGGCCGCCCCTGCATTGGGATCCTTGGGCCAAGTGGGCCAGGTCTAGCTTGAGCCCCGGGTGGCAAGCAGGCGAGATGGGGGACTTCCCGATGCCTGGGAAGGGCGTGCTCCTGGGAGGCTGGGTGTGCCAACAGGGAAACTTCTTGGCACAGAGCAGACTCCACAAAGGCCGGACCCTAGACCTCAAGCTCTACTGTGCCCTACTATCCTTGCTCCTACTTTGGGACCAGCCTAGCCCAGAGGAGCAGAGGTGAGGAGCTGGGCCTGGAGCACCTCTGGATGCAGCTCCACAGCATAAACTCTCAATAACAAAGGATCTAAGAGGGTGGGGAAGGAAAGAGCAGTTTACATATCAGAAGTTGGTTTTGAAACAGTCTTGTTGCGCTCAGGAAACTGGAGGCATTAGCATGCAGAGAGCCCAGCCAGGCTGTCTGTCCATCCATTCGGCTCTCAGCTCTTCATATATAAATGGGGTGGTACCGTTTGTGGCTGATCTTCTTCCTACAAGTCGGGCAAGTGTTGGCATTCTTCAGTGAGTCACGGAGGCACTGGCTACAGAAGACGTGGCCACACTCTGTGGAGACAATGAGACGCCCATTCTGCACAATCTAGGAGAGAGAAAAAGGAACAGACTTTAAATGTGTCTTTGTCCCAGAGTACCTTACTCCATGGCTGTCACCGAGATGAGGAGCAGGAGGAAGAGCCAGGGTTATGGTGGGACCCCAATATCCCAGCAGAAGCTGCATAGAGGGTGACAAGGGATTACGGTGAACATCAGCTATCTGTGGTTAGGGACAGGACAGGGAACCCAAAAGACCACCTGCCACTTGTGCCCAGGACACTGACAGGCTCAAGCTGAGGACTGCAAAACCCAGAGGAACTGCCATGTTTGAGGCACACAGATCTTGGCGAGCCGGGCCACCCAGGCACAGCTGCAGACAGGGGTCACCCCAGAGGGCAGATTCCCAGGGTGGAAGCCACAGGTAGGTCACTCACCTCTGAATATCCATCCATGCAGATGGGACAGCTGACGGTGCCAGAAGGCCTAAAACCACAGTGCTTGATGTCAGTTTCTCAGCAAATCAACATCCAATCATCTTATTTGCCTCTCCCAAGCAGCGCGGCACCACCCGAGGCCCTCCCCCAGCCTGACTGCCTGGTCACCGGGATGGGAAACTTGGGGAACAGTCTCCTGCATGCCCGGGTCCTGTTAGTCCCAGGCTCACGACACCAGCTCGGCCCCCACCACAGCACAGCAGCACTCAGGGCACATGGGTACCTCAGGCCTGTGGTGCCATCATCCCGGGCATTTCTGGGAGCATGAGTGGTGACGTACACATCCCTGTCCCTGGACAGCTCCTCATCGTCACTGCTCACCACACAGCTGTCAGTGTGGTCCTGGCGCAGCCTCCTTGCAGTCCTCCTTGGCCGCCTTCTCTCTAGAGTGAGAGCCGATTTTCAGGGCACTGTGCCCTGGGCCTCTGGAGACCCCCACCCCGGGACAACCATCAGAGAGACTTCTGCCCCTCCAGCGCCACCTGCCCGAGGCCTCCCTCTTCCCATCGCCACCCCAGCCGCTGCTGTGCAGCCAGCCAGCCATGAAGGGAGCAGCTCACAGGACATGGTACTGTGGTTCTTTAGCAGGCCTAGGGGACGGACTGCGAGTCTGACCCCAGCAGTCACAGGCACCTTCTGCTCTTGGTTCTCACTCCTGAAGATGGTCTAGTGAGGCCTGTAGCACCACAGCCCCCAACCATGCCGATTCCTTCCAAACCCAGAGAAAAAGGACACGGAACCACTCACCTTCAATGATCTTTGAAAAGGGGGGAGAAAAAAGAGAAAGTGCAATCAGTATGACTTCAGTGGCTGACACACTTAAAAGTTCCTAGCACGAGACCCTCTGGAGAACCCTTGCCCAACCCAGGGGACCCATGCACACCTGGTCAGCCCCACGATCCCTGAGGGTCACTGCCTCCCAGGCGCTGACACAGGGTCCCGCTGGTGCTGGCCAGCAGTGTCCTGGCACCTGAGCACAGCTACACCAGGCCCTGGATGTGTGACCTTGAGATGACTTATGACCTGGAAGCTGCTTCCTGTTCTCAAAAGCAGAAACCCAGTGCCCACACCTTACCGTGCCACCACCAAGATGCAATGAGACAGAGGACTCTCAGCACAGGGCCAAGGACCAGAGCGCAGTAAACGCCAACCACTACCAAAGACAGAGGCTATCAGAATGGCTAAAGGAAAGGTCAGGTGGGGACGGACTAGGGAGCAACATGCCCAGGGCGGACCCAGATGCCCCACATCCTTGCCCCAGTGCTGAGAGGGCACATGAGGATGGTTTCTGCCACCTTCTGGTCAAGCTGGACACCGGCCATCTGAGGGATGGCCCATGTCCCTATCTTAGTCACCACACAACAGGCACATTCACAAGTGCCCTGCCCTGCAGTGACGGAGGTCTACCACCATCCGACACCCTGCAGCCATGCTCCTGCTGTCTGTCAGTCATGCTACTGCGAGGGCAAAGCTCCTAACAAGGAGAAGCAGCCATTGATAGCGACCCTTCAGCTCACGTGCCCCAGCAAGCCGTTTGTATCACTCCAAGCTCTGAAAGGTTCACCATTGAGGGCTGTGGCAGTGTCTCCTTAAACCCAGGGCACAGTGCAGGGACAATCCCACTCCTCAACTTCGGCCTGCAGCCAGCTCCTCCAGGCCCCCCAGTACCATGCACACATTCCTGCCCTGAGCTCCAGTCCTTAGAAAAGGCTTGGGGTTTGACTCCTCATGGTGGAACCCCGGTGCCCAGGCATGAAGGCCTGCCCTTTGCAGATGAGAAAAGAATCCCTTGGGGCCACTGAGCATGCTTCCCTCTTCCAGGGTGACATGGGATGCCCAGAAGGTAGGGCTCTGCCAACAGTGCTGGTCTCGGGGAAGGCCCAAGGTGTCTCCAGAGCTGTGGAGACACCAGAGCTGTGCTGACCCTGCATCCTTGCAATGCTTGCCAGGCAGAGTGTGCATGAGGCGCCACCAATGTCCACCGAAAGGGCCAACAGACAAGCACAAACAACTCAAGACTATGGTCTGAACGGCTGGACTCTTTCTTAGTTTTGGTTTTGTTTTTTTGAGACAGTTTCACTATGTAGCTCAGAGCAGCCTCTAGTGTTCCTCCTGCCTCACTCTCCTCTAATGCCGGCTGGGATAACAGGAGTGCAACACCATACCCAGGGAACTGCCCCAAGGGCACACACTCTGCTGTCTATTCTGTACATCTCTCTTTTTTATTTTTGTACTGGGGGTGACTCCAGTACTTTTGTACTGAGATTCATCCCAACCCCCTCCCCAGATGGAGCCTCCCTGTATAACCCCAGGCTAGCTTCAGGCTCCCCAGTGCTGGGATTACAGGTATGTGCTGCCACACCCAGCTTTGATTTTTGTTTTTTTTATAAGGGACTGAACTCAGGACCTTGTGCTTGCAAGGCAGGTACTGGCACTATTGAGCTAAATCCCCGGCCACCCCCAGCTTTAATTTTTAATTAGCACACACTGGCAATACAATTTACATTCATCACTAGTAGTTGGTACATGTACCCCTGCCCTTTCTTCTTTTGAGACAGTCTGGTTATTTTTGGTACTTGAGATCAAACTCAGGACCTTGCACTTGCCTGGCATGGATGGTGCCACTGAGCTACATCCCCAGCCTGAGATAGGATCTTACTAAGATGGGCTCAAACTTGATCCTCCTGCCTCAGCTTCCCAGAATGCTGAGATCGCAGGCTTGCAGGACTCTGCCCAGCTGGACTGACTCCGTTTCTGGAGAGCAAGAAACAGGCCAGGTCTTTAAAACCAAGTGGAAACATGAAGCAGGCACACCTGTCTGGTCACCTAAACCGCCTATCCATGCTTCTGAAGTACAAGCACAGTCAGAACATCCCATTTCTCATTTATCCGAGACTTGAGGAAGGCTGGGGATTTAGCTCAGTGGTGCCACCACATGCCTCGCAAGGACAAGGTCCCAAGTTCGATCCCGGGTACCAAAAAAAGGGGAATATTTATTTTTGTTTTTTGGGGCTTTTTTTGAGACAGGGTCTCACTATGTAGTTGAGACTTAACAGAAACTCACTATGTTGCCCAGGTTGGTCTCGAACTCACAGCAATCCTCCTGCCTCAGCCTCCCGAGTGCTGGGATTACAGACATGCGCCACCACACCTGGCTCAAGGGAATATTTATGAAGCAAAGGCTGTTAAGTCTGAAACAACTCCTTCTGGGCAAGTTGGTACACACTTGTAACCCCAGCTAAAGCAGGAAGACTGCAAGTTCAAGCCCCACCTAGGCAGCTTAGCAAGGTACTGTCTCAAAAACATAAACAAAAACAAAACCCACACTCAGCAGCTGAAGCAATTGTTAGATCTGCAGCCAGAGCCCAGGACTTGCCTCCCACAGCAGAACTGTCCAGCTATCACCCTTCCACCTACAGCATGCTGGGGGACATCCAGTCAGACCAATAGCTCCCAGATCTCACTCCCAGCAGCCCACAGGGTATGCACCCAGATTAACCAGGAGTGGAGAGCAGAGCAGGGTCCAGGCTGGAAATAGTGGGAAGTGGGAAAGTTCAGCAGGACACAAGCAAGAGCAGTCTGGGCAACCATGCAAAGATATGAGGACAGCAGTGGTGCGACCCTCCTGGCTCTCCCCTGGAGCAAGCAGAGACCAGGCCAGGCTTGATGTGCTGTGTGCCAAGTATCAGAGGACAGCCCTGGGCAGCAGCTTCAGCCCGACAAATGAAGCACTTCTTGGATTCCAGGGAGCACACGGGAACAAGAGTCAAGGTTCAACATGCACACCCCCAGAACGTAGGCACAAATGCCTATCTCCCAACCGCCCCTGAAGTCACCTGCTCTTGTGATGTGCTAGGGGTGACAACAGCACAGCCCAGTTGCTTCTAACCAACACCAGATGCCGTATCTGTTCCCACAGCTCCCTGTCCTACAAAGCCTCAAGGCTTGTCAGTGAAGACTGAGAAGTTCTAAGCAAGGCAGATGGCTTGCCCATGTTCTGAAGGTCAGTGACACTAAATCAGCCAGCTCCAGGGCTAGAGCACCACCCATTCCTGAGATGTGGTGTCCCTTGCCACACAACTAACACTGTCCAGTGGGGTCCCAGGCCCACAGATGTGTGTCCCTGCTCCACAGAGCTCATCTACCACAGCGAGCTGCTAATGATTTACAGAACCAGACCTTCCTGCACACTCCCCACCAGAGCCTTGCACAGGTGCTTTGGGACGGGGACATAGTCTCACAGGCACCATCCTCCCTGGAGTCAGGGTGGTCCAGGCACCAGGTAAGGCGGGGCTCCTGCTTTCCCCAAAACCGTGCTCACTGGCCACTGTGCCTGGAACCTAAGAACCTACTTGATGGCTGTGCAAGCAAACACACCCATTCCCTTCAGCTGGGAAGGCAGAAACTCACCAACTGGGCACTGCACCAAGTGGCAAGCACTCTGATCTCCCCAGCAGCACCCTACTGAACCAGCCACCTGTCCCCAGTGTACTGATGGAGTGAACATGGCCTAGTAACACACCCAATGTCACACAGCTGGTGCACACTGTGGAAACAGGGATGGAAAAATGTGTGGAACCCGGCAGTCTCCCCAAATTACTTCTATGCCCAGCTATGGAAAGACCAGAGTCACAAAACCTGCTCCCTTGGCAACAAAGCCACACAGATGGTTTCCTTGAAATATTTTTCAGGCTGGGTCCCAGTCAGTGAATGTCTAGGTTTCCTCAGCACAAGCAGTGACTGCGATCTGTAACCTGAGAGCCAGGTCTTCCGATGCCAGCACAGGCCAGGGACCCAACCATGAAACCAGCTGCCAGCCACCAATCACATAAACACTTACCACGACCGAGTCATTGTGAGTCAGGTCAACAACCACGGGCTCTAGTGATTCACACGTGAGGTCCACGATTTCGTCTCCAGCTTCAAAATAAAGCATGTCAGTGTTAGCCAAGGGTGGGCACGCGAGTCCTCTGAACTGGAGTGATTCGGATGCAGTGTGGGCCAAGCTTGATTGCCACACTAAAAACTCCCGGGGAACAAACACAGGGATCAAGATGGAAAAAACGTCCCAGCTATTCTGCTGAGATGGTCGCTTGGGTGCTAGTGGAAGCTCAAGGACCAGACAGTGGCAGTTATGTCTGGAAGGTGGGGACAAGGAGCAGTGAGCCTTCTGTTTATTTTTACTTACTTACTTATTATCGGGGATTGAACTTGAGTCCTTGCACTTGCAAGGCAGGTGGTGGAACCCGGACCCAACCTTCTGGTTTATATAAACCAAAGAAAAAGACCTACAGCCATTTGGTTTCTGGTTACTCTTAACATTAAAAAGCATGAGGCCTGCGCTGGGGATTTAGCTCAGTTGTTCTGTCACCTGCTTTGCAAGCACAAGGTCCCGAGTTCCATCCCCAGTATATATATAAAAAAAGGTGGGGCCGGGGATTTGGCTCAGTGGTTCTGGCACCTGCCTCGTGAGCAGAAGAACTTGAGTTTGAGCCCTGGTACAAAAAAAAAAAAGCATGAGGCTAAGATTTTTTAAAATGTCTTTTTTAGTTTTGAAGACTGGATCTAAGTTACCTTGTCAGATCTTGAATGTGTGATCTTCCTGCCTCAGCCTCCCAAGTAGCTGGGATTATAAGTGTGGCAAGATTTTTATTTTTATTTTCTTGAGACAGGGTCTCATTATGTAGTTCAGGTTGGCCCTGAATTCACTACATAGCACAGGCTCACAGTGCTCAAACTCACAGTGATCCTCCTGCCTCTGCCTCCTGAGTACTAGGATTATAGATGTATGCCACCACGCTCGGCAAGATTTTTAGAAACAGTTTCATTTAATATTTCATTAGGGAAAGTGACCTCCAATGCATTAACATGGCCTAACTTGTTCCTTTTTTCCTGTACAGGCACTCCTGTACGGTTTAATGACTGCGCAGACATACCACCTGTTTTTCTCTTGAACAGTTCTATACATCGTGTTGAGCCTGTCTTTTTTTGTACAGTTCACTTTGTTTATACAGTAGTGTCATATTTGATTGTATCATATAGCACTACATTGTTACACATTATAGCACTGCATGTAAGAACTATGAAAATCATAGCAAAGTCACCAAGGTGGACTTTCCTTGGACCACTTCTTTGTTCTGAATACTGTAATGTGCCCACTATAGACATACAATTCCCCATTTAAAAGCTGATTCATCTAACAACCTAGTCATAGGGATAGCGCTTGGTCATTAAGCGAGGTATATCTATCTGTATTTAAAGTTTCAGAGCCAGGCAATGGCAGATGTCTATAATCACAGCAGTCGAAGAGGCAGAGGCAGGAGGATCACAAATTTGAGCCCACACTGGGAAACACATTCATTTAAAATTAACTCATCCTGTCTCAACAATGGAGGGGGGAGCTGGACAGCTAGCTCAGTGTGAAGGCCCTGGGTTCAACCCATGGTACCACAAATAAAGAAACAAAAACGAAAAAGACAGAAATAAGTATAGCATAAACATCGCAGACATCCACCATACTTTACACAAACAGCCTTCACTCTATGAAGAACAGCTGCCTGCTCGCACAGCCTGCTCGCACATTGATGCATCAAAATCACGAGCCAGTCAGTGCCCTGGACGCATCTGCTCTGAAGACAAGGCAGCATGCCTGGGCCAGCTCAGCCCCCGCCTTGTGCGGGGAGAAGACTGCCCATAGGAAGACAGATGCCGCTTCCTGATCTGAGATGCTAAGTCCTCCACAAGACTATGCCTGTGTAATGCCACATGCAGGGACAGCACTAGCTTTGGGAGTTGAGGGCCAGGGTCTAGACAAAGTGGGGAAAGATTTTAGGATTTATGGCGAGAAGAGATCACACAGAGAATCCCAAGAAACGTAACTCTCAGCAGGCCGCTCCTCTGTAAGTCTACAGTGGTCCCAAGGCCAATGGTTCCTGCTCTGGTGTGCACTCCCTGAACAACCTCATTTTGAGGGAGGAGGGCACTGCTACAGATGGCGCTGAGGGTGTCATGTACCAAGTGAGAATACCACAGGCTCTAGCACTGACCTGCATGCTGCACTCCTGTAAGTGCTCTGGCATCACAGTTAGAAAAACCACCTTAATATACACAGAACAAAGGACACAACTCTGGCCATCTGACAATTTACTCAGTAGACAGAAAGGAAAACCCAATCTGGCCTCTGTCTAAATCAAACTTGAGAGACGGGCATGGTGGTGCACGCCTATAATCCCAGCACTCGAGGCTGAGACAGGAGGATCGCTGTGAGTTCGAGACCAGCCTGGGCTACATAGTGAGTTCCAGGTCAGTCTCAACTACATAGTGAGACCCTGTCTCAAAAAACCAAAATAAAAAAACAAACCAACCAAACTGGCCACAGGAACTCAACTGGTTAAGTTTGCCTTCCTGGGAGTTTTGGTCCTAATGAGAAGCCTTACACTTTATAAGGCAAGCATATGCAGGATGCTTTCAAACAGAAGAGGTGGCCCAGGGCAGTCTCCCTGCAGCTGCCTTACCAGCAGGGAGCTGAAGAACTGGCCCAGCTGAGCGGCTGCTTTAAACCCACGAAGATCCCAGGGGACCAAAGACACAGGTGGGTAAAGGCAAGACTGCACAGGCTTTGTGAAGACACTCACACAGCTTCAACGGGCAGGCCCCAGTGTTCTTTCCTGACCTACAACTTTATGTCTGAGGCCCCCCATTGCTCCACTGGAGGGAGGAGATGGGCTCAGACAGCACAGAACACGCACAAGAGGCTGGGCGAGTGGGTGGACGGCAACGTGGGTGCTGCCTAGGCCTAGGGTGTGTGCTCCCTCCGACCACACCATCTCCGCTTTAAGGCCGGGGTCCAGTGTCCCAGGCAGTCTTACCCGTTTCCACGAGTTCTATGGGTTCTGCTTCCAAGGCAATCTCAGGGGTGGAGCCTGCTTCCCGAGTTCTCTTCTGGGCTTGTCTAGAATTTACTGTTCCACTGCGTCGCTTTCTCTGAGGGTGTCAAGGGGAAAGGAAGAATAAAGAGGTCAACATAGGAATGATTCAGCCGAGGAGTACAAAGCCAGTAAGCAGCCCTCAGGTTGGGATCCTTTCATAACCCAAGACTCATGCACACTGAATGCTGAGAGAAACCATCTGAAATGCAGTGACTAGAAACTCCAGAGTAAAATGTTTTCATTAAACCATCAGTCTGTACGGATACGAAGTGTCCCAGTGCTCAGATCCCCTCTACCTGTCCTGATTCTCAGTCATGAGCCCTGCTGGCCCTCACATCAGGCAACCTGGGATACTTGTCCCAAAGTGTAAAGTTCTTTACCAGCCCCAGCCTTGCAGAGCTGCTGCAGGACGTGAGCTGACACATGAAAAGTATGGGGCTCAAAGATGGTCTCCTTGTCCCAATTCCAGATGCCTCATAAGGTGCAAACTGTTCCTAGAAACTCGGAAGGACTGTTTACAAAGGGAAGATTTGCATGAGACAGAGAACACCCACAACCAGCCCAACTCCCAGGCAACAAACAAAGAAAAGCTTAATTCCTTGTGCATTCTGACTATTGCCCTAACAAACTCAGCTTTGGAACTAGACGCTCACTTGGTACCTCTTCCCAAGGATCCCCTGGGGGCCCAGAGGCAAGTGACAGCCGCCAGAAACTCACAAAGGGAACCAGGTGCCATAGGTGCCTGGAATCCCAGAGGTTCAGGAGGCTGAAGCAGAAGAACTCCAAGTTGGATCCCAGCCTAGGCAATTTAGAAAGACCCTGTCTTAAAAAGCAAAAAATGGCTGAGGAGGTAGCTCAATTCTCTGGGCACAATCCTCTGAACCATGAAACAAACAAAAACAAGGAAATCACATCACCCAGGGGAGGGATGGGGAATGTCACTCAGTGGCAGAGTGCTTGCCAGCATTCTCCAGGTCCTGGGTTCAAGCCCCTGTTTTCTTGAGGTGGGGGCACACGGGTCAGACATGAGTGCTTCTGAGGGAGGAACGGCTCTTTGCTTCAAGGGCACTGATCCTCCAACAACAACCAAGTTCCACTGCCAGCTTTCCAGAACTACTGAAAAGTCACCTCCATCCAAAAGGACACCCATCCCTTCCCTCCCACAACAGGTTAGGGGACTGGTCCTCCTCCACCCCTACTTCTTGAGGGCAGACGGGTTATCTCAAGATGGCTCTTCAGGCAAAACCGTTCTTCTGCCTGTCCATTACTGGGATCATGACTCTCCTGTTCACCAGCTGAGCTAGTAGAGGCTCACAGCTCTGGGTGAAGGTGGACAATCCAATCACAACCATGGAAATTATTTAAGCCCTTTTAGGAATTTAAACCAGTTTATTATTTTGATTTTTTGTTTTTAAAGCAGGATCCTGCTATATTTGGTCCAGGCCAACCTTGAACTCACTATATAGTCCTACTGGCCTCAAACTCATAACCCTCCTGCCTCAGCCTCCTGAGTGCCAGGATTAAGGCATGTGCCACCATGCCCAGCAGCCAATTATTTCCCCTCTCCTCACACCCCCGCCCTCCATAAAGCCAACAATGTTTGGCCTGCCCAGATTTGGTCTGCACAGAGACAGAGCTCCTGAGAGAAGGCTAAGAACATCTATTTCCTGCAGGTGAGCAAGGGCAGCAATCTCCAGATAAAGGCCAAGGGGAGGCAAGGGCAGGTCTAGGGACAGAGTCCACTGGGTACAAACAGCAACAGCAGGTACAGAGGCTCCCAGCTGGCCGGAAGTCATCAGGAGGAGAAGGAAGAGCAGGAACCACAGGAGGAGTCCTGCCCTGTTCACTCCTCCCATCACTGCCCCTCCCCAACTTGATAGGCCTGCCAGACAACGAAGTAAGCCTGTACTGAGTTTGGATCAGATTAGCAACCTTCAAGAGCTGACAGAATCTGCTCTAGAGCTCAAGGAGCTCCAGAAGACATGGGGGTTGCACCAACCGCAGCTGCCTCAGGGTGATGACAGCTTAAATAGCAGTCACAAAACTGTCCTGGTCACTCGCAGGAGTTAGCCCCTCAGCAGGGCAATACCTTCAGGCTCATGGTGAGCACAGGTAAGCCACACAGAAGGGTTAAGGGAAAACTGAGCTGCAAATAACTAAAAAACTCAAGAGCCTTCATTTTTCCAGGACATGGACCACTGTTCTGAAGGTATGGACCACAGGACCCCAAGGTCTTCTCAGCCTTCTGTCTGTCTTGGGGCTCTCCCTCTAGCACCTGGAACTCAGCTGGGATGAGCAGGCTGGTGTAACCAACAGAAACACACTTCCTAGAGCCAGGGTCGCATAGAAGCCTCTTATGGTCCACACTTTAACATGCTACAAGGAACAAAGTAGTTGCTTAGCCCTGAAAATAAAATTCACAAGCTGCTAAAACTTACTGTACTCATTGTGCTCTCTGGCTCCAAACTACAGAAAAGGAAGCAATCTACACCGAGGTTTACAGTGAAGTCTAATGTTCTCAGCCTCTCATGCCCACTGGTTACTCATCTTCCAGCTTACAGAGAATTTGGAGCCAGGCAGATTTCCAGTATCTTGAAGTTCTGAAAAACAAAGATAACAACTTGATAAATGCTGGCACCTGCACTGTTGACAACAAAGTTCAGATCAATAATTTACCAGTCCTTTTTGTCATCTGGGCACTCTGCCAAACATTTCATGCAATTTAAGTTCACAATATCAATTCTTCTTAGGAAATAACTTGCACCACTGAGCAAGTTATCCTCAGCCAATGAAATAATGTCTGTTGTACACAGGACCACTTTATCCCAAAACCTGAAATCAGAACCACAACATCTCCTGCTTGCCTGCTTCAAGGGGACCGAACTCAGGACCTCATGTACTCTACCATAGAGCCACACCATCCACCCAGACTGCCCCTTACAGGCAAAAGTGCCTGCTAACACCCACATCTGCCCACACCACCTTCTCAGCAATGAGGAAACCCCAAGCCTCAGGCTCTTCAACGTTGACTCCAGTCACCCTCCAAAGGTGTGGGGCGTTGGAGGAGACAAGAGCCATCTCCTCCCAGCACCCAGCAGGAAGCTCCCCAAATGGCCCTAGCATGCCCAAGACCATTCCGATCACTGCATGGTTCCAGACCACTGTAATTCCTGGGTCCCAATAGCTACTTGTTTCTGGTCCCGGTAAGTGCCTTATATTTGGACACACTTGCACAACACAGGCTTTTTTTCCCCTTGAAAATTATCATTCCAAGTCAAGGGTATTCAAAAATGAAGGATCTTGGGCTGGGGATTTAGCTCAGTGGCACCACACCTGCCTCCCAAGTGTAAACTGTTTGATCCCTAAAAAAAAAAAAAAGGAACTTGCCTCAAGTCCACAATGAGTAAATAGCACAGCCTCGATTCACAGGGAGGCATCTGATGCCAGATCACATTCTTAGAATACTGTTGATGCTAGAATCAATTTTTTCTTTTTGGTACCAGAGATCAAACTAGGATCCTTGTGCTTGCAAGGCAAGCAGCAGAACCCCTGAGCTAGATATCCTGGCCCACCAGAATCAATTTTAACATAGAAAACAGTGTTTCTAGAAAGGAACCTTTGCTTCCCCCTTCTTTTAGCATCCCTGTCCTCCAGCCCTCCCTGGGAGCAAAGGGCCCAGCATCCTTCCGTGCAGAGACAAACCCAGCAGTCCCTTGTGATCACAGAAGGAGCAGGACTTGGGAGCCACAGTGTAATGGCTAATGATGGCCTCACCACCAACACCAGAGCAGCAGTCAGTCCTTACTGGCTAGATGCGATGACTCCAAAACTTTTCATTGAGAAACATGTACACCAAGGTATATATAGCTGGCTATTCTGAAATAATGACTGCGCTCAGACAAAACCCTTTTTTGGGGGCTGGAGGTGTTGCCAATGGCAGAGCACTTGTGTGGCATGTGTGAGGCATTGGGTTTGATCTCCAGCTCCACAGAAACAAAACCAAAATGAAAACAAACCACAAAAATCCCACACTTCTTTCAAAGAGGAAGGAACAGTGAACACAGGATAAAGATAGGCTGAGGGTCCTGAAGCAGCCAGGGAGCTGGACATAGGAAGTGACACCAAGGACCAAGGCAGATTTGCACTCCAGGCCCAAACTATGCTGAGGACCAATGGGTTGCCAGGAGAAGCTGCCAGCTCAGAAGACCAGAAGTGACAGAGCTACTCAAGAAACAGCTGAAGGAAGGATGCCCCAGGGAGGGACTGTGGGAACAGCAGAAGTGACAAAGGTTCAGATCACAAATCACACCCCAAGAGCAGGCCAGTCAAGGTCTTCAGATGCAGATCATGACTGAGACCTGCAGTTGGAGAGATGGCACCCATGTGCCCAAGGAAAGAGGAAGACAAGTGAGACTGCGGCCAGGGAGGAGACCACAAGTGACCACAAGGCTCAGGTGGCAGCAGAGTACAGGAAAGTGACTGGCTGCAAAGGAGACAGGTGGGCTTTGGGGCTTTCTGGTCTACTTCACCATACTGTCACTGTTAGGATTTTTTCTCCCAGTAAAGCCACCACAGCAGGAATATGACATACACAGATGTGTGCCTGGCATCTGCCTGTGGGTTTAACATGTATATGGACTGTGATATGGCTAGAAACAAACAGGCAAGCAAGAAGAGTGCAGGCCAAGTGTGGTGTGCACATCCTGTAATCTCAGTACTCTGGAGGCTGAGGCAGGAGTGTTACCAGTTTGAGGCCAGCCTGGGTTATATAGTGAAACCCTATCAGAAAACAAAAACAAAATGGCAGTGTTAGCCAATCCCAGACCTCTGCATTCCTGAGTAAAGAAAGGAACAGCAGAAAAGGGAAACGGGGCGGGCCGGGGGAACGGCACAGGCACAGGTGGGCAAGGCACAAAAGAAATAAAATGAAGCTCACTTCTTATTTCACTGTGGTAAGGCCTCATCTGTGTGCTCAGTGTGGTTTCTAGCACCCAACGGCAATTTTGTCTGGGACAGGAGCTATACCAGGGACTACATGGGGCCACTGCTCAGTACACACAGTTAAGTCCAGGATGCTACGGATACAGACACCAAGTCCACCCACACCCGAGTTTCTCAAAGGAAACGGCAGAGTCTGCATCTCACCTGCACACCTCTCCCCATATAATCCCTGGATTATATGCACCTAATGCAAAGTAAATACTACATGAGTAGTTGTTATACTATATAAAGAAATAATGAGAAATTAGGCATGGTGGGCACACCTGTAATCCCACCACTTGGGAGGCTGAGGCAGGCTTGAGTTCCAACCCGTCCTGGGCTACCTCATGAGTTCCAGGCCAGCCTGAGATATATAGCAAGACCCTGCCTCAACCAAAATAAAGAAAGATAAATAATGACAAGGAAAAAACAAGTTTGTATATGTTCAGCACAGAAGCATTTTTATCCCAAGTATTTATTTGGTGCTGGGATCACTGAGACAGACAGAAGTGCCTGACTCTCATTTGTCCCTGAACTGGATGGATGGGGTGTGACTTGGCTGGTGGCCAGCATGAACCCACCCACCCCGCATTGGGCCAGGAGAGTTTGCATCAGGTCCTTTTTGGTCATCAAACTGCCATTCTTCATTCCAACTGAAGTGCAGCCAGGCAGCATAGTACTCCCTCTCCTCAGACCATACTGTTGCCTTTTGGGGAGCAGAGAGGGGCACCCTGGTGTGGCTGAGATAAGGAAGGGAGGGTGCTGGGCCCCTTATTTGCATACCCAAGGCTCACAGCAACTTTCCAGAAGATTTCCTGGTTTGGGGCCTCACCCTGACTACACAGGCCTGCAAAAGGCTACATAAGCAGAACTTCCTAGGCACCTCTGAGCTTTTGCCCAGGAGGGAACCCTCCTGTTTTGGTCCCCACCATGCTGCAGCACAGAGTCTGTTGAAGACTCACATCAGTGTTCCTGTAAATCTGCTCATGATGATTTCTGGGATAGTGTGGGTTCCCAAAAGTCCTGTACATCTATTATCCTGAGTAATGTGGACAGAGACAGCCATGAGCAGCAGTAACCAGCTGCTGGCTATTTCACTGTAGGCATCTAGCATTACCTGATGTTATCTGATGTCAGGACTGCTAGCAGAGCTGCACACTACAGACTCATGATTTCAATCTGAATCAAGCAAAAGAATCCAAGGAGGAATGGCCTCCTGCATGCTAGGTAATCCCTCAGTGCTAACTGCTTACCTACATCCCTAGTCCTTCTAAGTATTTTTTCTTTTTGTACTGGGGATCAAACTTAGGACCTTTCTCTTGCAAGGCAGGTGTGGTACTACTGAGCTAAATCCCTGACCCTTCTTCTAAGTATTTCTTATCCTCGGTTGAAGCTATAGAAATAGAACCCATGGATTTGAAGAACCAACTGTGTATAGTTTATCAAACAAAAGACCAACTCATGGAGAGCATATTCTAACTGAAAAGATGCACCTATTTTGATAAAAACAAGCACTACAGTGTATTTACTATAATAGTAATGCTCTTAAGGAGGCAAAAAGATAGGAAAGCAGAAAAAAAGATTATTACGTGAATCCAATGAAGTTAACCTTCACTAGGCAACTCAAAAAGCCAGCCAGCTCCAAAAGACCTAAGAATACCCTGAGGGTTCCCACATGATCACAAACACTGCCCACAGAATATGGTCCCAAATCATCATCTGAAGTTATGGACTCCTGCTCAATGGAAGAAGTTAAGAAACACTAACTGCTACTTTGAGCTTGCTCATGGTTGTGGGCTCCAGAAAGGTCCACAGCCTGAGGATGGGGAATGGTGTGAATGCTGTATCAGCCCTTAGGGGCATGGCTCTCACACAAGAAGTCCACAGAGATAGCTGGCAGATGCTTCCATGTGTAATGCGCAGCTTGGTCCAGCTGCAGTTATGGTTTAGACCTTAAACATCCCCTAAAAGATCATGTGTTGAAGGCTTGGTGCCCAGCTGGCCATGTCATTGGGAGGTGGTGGAGACTTCAGGGGGTAGGGCTAATGGAAGGAAGTTGAGTGTGCCTTGGACCAGGCTTTGGCTGGCTCCTTCCTCTTTCTCTTAGCTTCCTGGCACCCAGCCTTGTAAGCACCTGGCTCTGCCACACACACCCCCAGGTCTGGCCTTACCACAGGTCCAAAGAAACAAAATGACCGGGGACTGAAAACTCTGAAACCATCGGCCAAAATTAATCCTTCCTCTTTGTTAAGTTCTGGTATTTTGTCAGTGACAAAAGATGATTAACACAGCTGGGTTCATTTTCTGTGATCATCTAGTCTCTCTCACAGAGAAACTGAGATCAGGAAAATCAAATTCACATTATGTTCAAAATTGTTCCCTACTGCATCAATCCCACTGGGACAAATCCTTGCTTTCAAATAAGGACTTCTAGCAGAAGCAACTGCACTTCACTCCAGGTACCCTGGGTATCACCACCCTCCCTGGGTTCTTTCCCATCACAGTGTCACATTCTGTAGAGGGTAAAAGTCCTACCACTCCTAGCCTACACCTCAGGAGATTTGTATCCACCCTTACAAGGTCTATCTCAAGGTTACTTTAATTCTCTCTTCTGAATTCCAATTTCATCACTTCTTTTACTGCAGTCCCTTAACTTAAAAAACATAACTCTAAATCGACTATTACCCTAAATAAGCACAGCACTTGGCACAGCATATAAATAAATTTTCCCCAGTGATATTATAACTAATGAATTATTGAACTCACTAAATGTTTGAAAGAGATGGAAGAGAAGTGTAAGAAACACCAGGGTGCTTTTCTTGGCAGAGGGGTTCTAAAGATGGGGAAATAGCCAGGCTCAATGGCCCAGGAGTGCTGGAGTTACAGGGGTGTACCACAACAGGCCCTAGGAAACAAATCTAGAACAGATGAGCACCACGGAAGATCAGAAGACAACATCTCTACTTGACATGTTTCCAACTTGCAGGAGCAGTAAAAGACCAGAACAGAAACCCAGAAGGTGCTTAGAAGCTAGATGTGGTGGCACATGCCTGTGATCCCAGCTACTCAAGAGACTGAGACAGGAGGATTGAAAGTTTAAGGCCACAGACTGGAGTGGTGGCGCTTGCCTATAAACCCCAGCCCTTGGGAGGCTGAGGCAGAGGATTGCCAGGGAGGTGAGTTCAAGGCCAACTGGGGCTACACAGTGAGACCTTGTTTCAAAAAAAAAAAGGCCAGGATTTAACTCAATGGTTCCACAGCCTGCCTTGCAAGGTCCAGAGTTTGATCCCTGTACCAAAAAAAAAAAAAAAAAAAAAAAGTTCAAGGCCAGCCTGGGAAACTTAGAACAACCTTATCTCAAAATAAAACAAATAGGGCTGGGAATGTGGCTCAGGGCTCCTTGGATTCAATCACCAGCGTGCAACCCTCTCCCCCAAAAGGCACAAATATTGGTAATGGTTACAAACCTGCCATAGCAAGCAGCCAAATTTAGCAAGTTTGACTACAGAGATGAGGTACAGCAAACAGGGAAGACCCAGGCCCTGCCCCCTCCCCAGGTTGAAAGGAGGAGGAGAAATCTCAGGAATAACAAAGTTTTTCAGGAACACAATGCAGTCACTGAGAATCAACTTTCTTGAAAATATATATAATTGGACCCCTTCTTGGGAGAAAAGAAAAATTATTATCCTCCCAACCTGGGAACAGTAAAATATATAGGTAAGTCATTTCAAAATAAGATACTGATCACATAATACAATCTTTGACCATCTTTTATATACAGCACAGAATTACTCTGCATTTTATTAAGCACCCCAAATCTTTTCCAGAAATTGTTGGGGGTGCCAACTACCAGCCATAGACCTTGCTGAAACCTTGCCTTACAAGAGCTAGTAGCAGGGATTACAGGCATGTGCCACACAGGTCCCAGCTCCAAGACCACTAGCCTCATCCACCTTTCTAATAATACATCCTTCTCACAGCCACAGTAATTTTAACACAGCCAACTGTGTTCCTTCCCAGCTTAGCATTTAATGGTATGGCATGCAGTAAACTGTGAACTCCTTTATGTGAAGGGCACCCCAAAGACCTCTGGGGCCTCATCCCTGCTTACTTCCTTCATCCAGACCCAACCCTCACCACATTTCTTGCACCCTCTAATTTGTAGTGCAGGGATTTCCTTTCATGTTCTCCAACCTCCCTCAGGCCCAGAAGGGCTAGCACTATGCCCACCTTGTTGCTAGTTATACCCCAAGCAGAAAGCTCTGCATGCAGAAGACCTTGATATAGTACTATTTTCCAGTATTTAAAGGCATGCATTCTCAAAAACAGCGCAAAATCTTACTCTATGTACAGATCACAAATATACACGAAATAGTTTTATATATATATACACACACACACACACACATACATGGCAGTAAAGGGCCAAGGACTTAGCTCAGCAGCACACTTGCCTGGGAAGTGTGAGGTCCTGAGTTCGATCCTCTGGTACCAAAATACCAAACAAAAATGGCAGTAAAAGTTCATGGAGGTGGTGATTAGGAAATCAATGCCCGAAAAAGCTCCTTACAGAGATAGGTAATTAAGGTTAGCCAGGCATGGTGGCACACGCCTGTAATCCCAGAACTTGGGAGGCCCAGGGAAGCTTTGGCAGGCAGATCGCCAGGAGTTCAAGGCCAGCCTAGGCTATTCAGTGAATTCAGGCATTTATTTATTTTGCCTCAAAATAAATAAATAAATTAAATAAACAAATAAACAAACCAAAAAGGTGATGAACACTATTAAAACAAGATTCTCTGTCTTTGTTTTTTGAGACAAGGTCTGGCTATGTAGTTCAAACTGGCCTTGAACTGGAGGCAATCCAGTCTCAGCCTCCCGCTGGGATTACAGTGGTGGCAAAAAGGGCTTTTAAAGCAAGATTCTGGAATGCGAGTTGGCATACAAAAATAGGAAATACAAAAGCCAGCAATTACAATTCATCTCGCGCAGGTAGAACTGAATCCAATGGTCTCTCCATTAAAAAGCAAAATCGGGCCGAGGATGTAGTTCAGTGGCACAGTACCTGCCTGGCAAGTGCGAGGTCCTAAGTTCGATCCCCGGTAGCAGCAACAAAACTAAACAAACAAAAAAAAGCAAAATCACCAGGAAAAACAAAAGATTCCCTTCCACACATTCAGAAACTAGACTAAATCTGCTGCCACCTAGCTGGCTGTGTGATCTTGTGTCCAACTATCTCACCTTTCCGGGTCCCAGTTTCCCGAACAGTCGGGCAGCCTAAACTGAGCGCATGGCACGGTGGTACGCAGAGCTGAGACCCCAGGTCTGGCTCAATAACTCAATGGATAAGAACCAAAATAAACGCTACGATGGGCCCTGAACACCGACAAGAACCAGACAAAGACTAAAATATCCACCAACGTGGCTCGCCAAGCTCTGCTCTTTTCCTCCTCCCTGTAAGGTCTAAAAGGTGGGCAAGCGGTGTTTACCGGGCACTGACCGTCGTACACCCGTACGCCGGGGCTCCGAAGGCGAGGGGCCCCGAGGCCCAGCCACACGTCTCACTCACCTGGGAGCCCGGAGGTAAGGCCCCACTCAGCGCCCGGAGCCGGGTCTACCCCCCTGTACCCGGCACCTTCGGCCCAGAACGGCCCCGCCACGCGGCTCCTCGATGGCGGGGCGGCGGCGCGGGCACACAAAGGAAGCATCGTCATCGGGAAACAAATGAGCTTGTCTAGACCTCCCCTCGAACTGCGCGCCCCCGCCTGGCTCTTCGAGTGACCTTGGGCGCGTCCCACCCCTTCCCGTGCCTCAGTTTCCCTCCTTCGGCAGCAGACGCGGGCCCGCCGAGCGGAGTCCAGCTTCACATGGCGGCCTACCCACTTGGGACGCCAGCGCCGTGCCGGACCCGGCCTGGGCACCCGCTCAGACTACGGCGAAGTGGGCGGAGTCGGCCCAAAGCTCCAGAGAGGCCCCGCGCTGGTGCCGGGTTCGAGCACTTCCAAGCCGCGCCAGACGAGCGCCGAGGCCTCTAAAGGCTACAAAACCGCCCGAAAGCCGCTTCCCCCCGGCCTGGACGTGCCGCTCCTTTCCCACGAAGGCTGCCCTTAACTGTAGCTTACCTAGTCACTGTCGCCAACCTGCTGGACCTAGGCAGCACCTTCGGGAGCCGCCGAGCAGACCCGCTCAAGCAAGACTCCGCCGTCTCAAAGCGACCCACTTCCGCTCCGCAGGAGTCTTCCCCGCCCCTCACGAATTTCCATTGGCTGCTTCTGCCTCTACGCCCCTGCTCCACAGGCTAAGGAGGCTTGTTTTCAATTCTATTGGATAAGGAAACCGTCATCACCTCTTTGAAATGCGCCTTCTTCCGGCCCCGCCCACGCTCGTGCGCCCGAGCTCCCACTTCCCGCGAGAGCGCCCTGGCGCCGCTCTGCCCGCAAGGGTTCTCGGGAGTCGATTCTGCTGCGGCGGAAGCGCTGTCTGCGTCTGGTTGACCCTTTAACCCCGGGTGGTGGTGTCTGAAGCCGCTGAGCCACGCCTTACCGTGCTCACCAGCGGTTGTACCCCTTGCCGGACTGGGCCGGCTGGCGGCGTGGAGAAAAACATGAGTTCCCGCCAGCCAGTCCGTGCCCCTCTCCGGGCCTCAGTTTCCTCTCCTGTTAAGGAAGCCTTTGTGAGGAAACAGCTCCGCAACCTGCAGTATCTGATAATCCGCCCGATCCACACCCCTCGTGCCAGGCCCTTGCATACTAATGGTTGGAAGAGATCCGGGAGCTCCGCCTCACCCCTCTATCGGTGGGGACCCGAGCCTGGATCTGGATCTGGGAGGAAGCGGCGTCGAGCTGGGGACCGTGGGACCGGGAAGAAGGGTGGGGACCGGGTCTTGGAGGGCCCAGGCGCCAAGTCACCTGCGGAATCCAGATTGTTTGGCGACAGCAGGTGTCGGGACCAGAAGAACGACCTGGGGAAGAAGGGCTGTGGCCCCGCAGAAGCCACTCTCGGGTCTCGAAGGCAGCTGTGCAACTCCCAGGGTCGAGAGATTGCGGCAGCCTCCCCACCTGACTTTGAAATCCCGCTGCTTAGGCAGATCACTGTTTCCTTCGCCTGTGTGAAGAGGATGTCAAAGGAAGAATTTGGAAACCCGTTTGTGGGTATGGACCAGAATCAGACTAGAGAGCTGAGTATGGGTTTCTTCAGCTTTGGTCCCCAGGCTGGATTTGGATCTGGATTTAGTGAAGGGGGAGTTGCTGTTGTGTAGGCTAGACTCATGGCCATCCTCTCTGGTCCCTAGGTGTACTCAGGCAGTGTGTGTGTGAAGGTATCTCAGATGCTTGGGATAGGTTTGTTAGACAGGGCTTCACCCTGGAAGACTGAGTCACTAATGGGAATGACGAAGCAGATCAGAACCAGACCGTTGATCCAGGCAAGGTAGTCCACACCTGTAATCCCATCACTCCAAAGGCTGAAGCTGGAGCATCTTCAGTTCCACCAGGCCTGCCTGGACTACACAATGTAGGGGGCTCCCTAGATAAAAGATAGGATGAAAGCCTCATGGAGCTTTATTAAAAATTAACAAAGCTGGGCATGGTGGTGCATGCCTGTAATCCCAGCACTTGGGAAGCTGAGGCAGGAGGATCGCTGTGAGTTCAAGACTGCCTGGGCTACATAGTGAGTTCCAGGTCAGTCTCAACAACATAATGTGAGACCTTGTTTCAAAAAAACAAACAATAAGAGCTGGGGATTTAGCTCAGTGGTGCTGCCACCTGCCTTGCTAATGCAAGGTCCTGAGTTTGATCCCCGGTACCAAAAAAACAAAAATAATAATAATAATAAAACACCTCTAACCTCTGCAGCTAGACAAAAGCAGCAATTAGAAAGACAGAGGCAACTGGGCTTGAGCAATTAGGAAGACAAAAGTGAAGAAACTAAGTCTGGGAAGCTCCCTGGTAGCATAATAACATAAGAATCTGAAGTGGGCAACTCACCCGTCTGGGGCTTTCTCTCAATAAATTTT
>NW_022900947.1:1498505-1502254 GCF_012274545.1 Fukomys damarensis | reverse complement strand
ACTTCCCCTTTACTTAAACCTACCTGTCCTTAAAGCCCCCACCAAGGATGGAGAAAGGTCAAGGCAAGAAAAAATCCAAGTATAGGATGAAAGAAAGACAAGCCAGGGAGCCAATCAGATTCTAGGAATCGCTGTGGGCCAAAGATCTCAATAAAAGGAGGTCCAGCCAAGATCCACAAGTTCACTTTTAAATTCAACTTACTTGTCCAGAGTAGCTGTCATCTCTTTTCCTCCTTCCTCATCTCTAAATCGTCTTTTTAAAAATTTATTTATTTATTTATTGGTACCAGGGATCAAACTGTCCCCTTGTGCGGCAGGTGGTGAAACTACTGAGCCAAATCCCCCACCTGATCATCGTTTATTTTAAACTGCTTCTTTATTTCTTTACCGATGCTGGGTTTAGGATAACCAAGATCTGCAGAGCAGTGGCTTCCTGAACACCCCCGAAGTTACAGTGTGGCATAGCTAGACGTGGTGTACCCCTTTCCCTAGACATATAACTTGTCTCAAATAATCAAAACCGGAGTATATTTTTACAGTACTAGGAACTGAACCAAGGGCCTCACACCAAACTATATCCCCAGCCCTTTTATTGTTTTTTGAGACTGGGTCTCACTAAATCTAAATCACTAAATTGCCCATCTGGGCTTGAAATTACAATCCTCCCGCCTCAGCCTCCTCCAGGGCTGGGATTTCAGGCAAGGGCCACCACACCTGGCCATACAAACTTTTTAATATTCTTCTGTAAGGGATTTGGCATGGTAGATATGAAACCATATTCCAAGGTCAAATATATGTTTGAGCATTTGATTCAGGTAGTGGTTTTTTTTTGTTTTTTTTTGTACCAGGGATTGAACTCGGGTCCTTGTGCTGAGCTAAATCCCTGGCCCTCAGGTAGTGATTTTAAATTCAAAGCTAGACTTCTGAGATTTCCCTACCATAATTAGAATAAAGAGAGCTCATTTAAGAGAAATATAGACACATAATAAATCTGTGAGGATATTCAAGTACTTGATAAGGCAGACAACTGAAAGGCTAAAAAGTAAAATTAGATTCTACATGTATAATAGTTTAACATGTTGAAAGAATAAATGAGGCCATACATAACTAATCAAAATAATAGTTAATAATGACCAGTTAATAATAATAGTTAATAATGGGCTTCATGGAACACTGAAGATATTAAGGCCTGAACCCCTAAGCTCTTATCCCAAAATACAGTTTGTATTTTTTGAGACAGGGTATCACTGTGTAGCTCAAGCTGGCCTTAAACTGGTGGCAATCCTGCCTTAGCCTCCCAAGTGCTGGGGTTCCACGCATGTGCCACCATGTCTGGCCCAAAACATAATTTTTAAAAAGAGTTGGGGATTGGGCCAGGAATTTAGCTCAGTGGTTCCACCGCCTGCCTTGCAGTGCAAGGAGTTCGATTCCCAGTACCAATAATGGGGGGAGGATTTATCTCAGCGGTAGAGCACTTGCTTAGCATTCATAAGTCCTTCAGTTCAATTCCCAGTACTGAGAAAAACAAGAACAGATTTGTAAATAGAATGAATGATATGAGTACTTTGCATTTCACAGCCTAAGGAAAAGTTACGATTTTCTATTTATAATTTTAATATACTGAAGCTGGAATGTTGGAAAATAGTTACCACAAATGCCAGTCCAACAGCTGCCTTCAAGTCTTCTCTAAATCTCCCTTGACCCTGAAGTTGCTCCCTCAGGCTCTAGACAGTTTGAAGAGCAACCTGGCACCTTGGGGCTCCTTTAGTCCCACCCGTGGGAATCAGCCAAATGCAGGTGCCTGGGCCTCACACCAGCTGCAGAACCTGTTTGGGTGGGATGTGTGAATTTTCGAAGAGCCCTTGTTCAGTGTCTCTGAACTGCCAGTGAGGGGCTTCTGGCAGTGTGCACTCAGGCAGAAGCTCCATGCCCGATATCAGGTAGGAAGAGGCCCAGAAAGAACACTCAGCTAGTCTGATTCCCTTTCAGGGGTACAGAAGCAGGGGTCTCCACATGAAAACCCCTTTCCTGAGTGTTGGTGCAGTTCTGGTCGTGGCTGGCCCCATGTGCTGGTGCCAGCTGATTGTGGGATGGCCCAGGATGGCCTCAGGGACAACTGGCTGTCCTTCACATGGTGTCTCATGCCAGCAGGTGCCTTGGTCATGCTCATGGGACTGGACAAGTTTCCAAGAACGAGTGAGACCTCCTAGGTCACCTGAGGTCCAAACTCTGAACTGATAGCCACTTCCACTGCAGGTGTTGGCCAAAGAAAATCAGGAAGTCAGATCAGGTTCAGTGGCTGGACACAGACATCATCTCTTGAGGGGAGGTATAAAGTCACAATGAGGTTACAGGGATGTAGATGACCATTATTCTCCACACAGTGTGGCTGTTAATCCAGATAGGTGAACTCCACTGGATTAGCACATTAGGAGAGCACTTCCCCAGATGTGTCTGGGTGTTATGGGGGTGTGACCTTGAGCACTATAGATGGGCCTGGGCCACCATGAACTAAGCACACTCCTGCCTTGAAGCCAGCCGACCATGGACTGAATCCTCTGAAACCAGGAGTCAAATGAACCTCTCTTGTCTTAGTCACCTTCTTCATCCCTGGGATATGATACCCAACATCCACAAATTAAAAGAACAGAGATTTTAGTCCACAATCCAGTGACTCCAACACAGATAGCATGACAGAGGAGCAGTGGCAAGCTGCTGATGTCCTAGGTACAGGAAGCAGGGGGAGAAAAAGGAGCTGGGGAGAGAGAGAAATCCTTCCAGGCCTAGACCCAGTAACCCACCTCTTCTCACCAGACCCCACCTCCTACTTAACAGCAAGTCACCTGCAGGGCCTCCATAATTCAGTCACCTAAAAGCCCCATCTGGAAATGCATAAGGCTCTTGGACCTCTAGATATAAACCAGCACACCTTTTAGTTGTGGGTGTTGGGTACTGTGTCTCAGGGATGGGAAAGCTGACAGACCCACGGTGCCCACCCTCCTAGGCCTCAGCTCCAGGGGACAGTCCCAAGCTTGCTCCTGCCCAGGTTTTATACAGCAGAACCACCCCCCTCCACCGCTGTCAGGTGACTAGGGACTCAGGAGGGGACTCAGGACTGCCAGCTGGCACAGCTATACGGCACCGAATGTCCCTTCTGCCCAGCGGGCAGCCTCATCCGTGAACCACGCTGGGCGGCGGGGGCAGCAGCAGCAGCACGGTAGTTAAGTCACGCAGTGACACCAGGACTCTTCCACACCCCTGAGGCAGGACCTGATTCCAGCTGCAGGCAGCGCTAGGCATCAGGTCATCCTGACAGCTCCTGACAGCACCCTGCCCTTGCTCGTGGGCCTATAAATCCCTCGCAGCGCTATGCACCAGTGATCCTCAACAAATCCCTAGTTAAATGAAATGGATTTGAACCATACAACACAGGTCACATGAAATGTTATTTTTATTTCCCTAAAAGAAAGTTTATCCTCTCCCAGCTCTGATTTAACAGGGAGATAGCAATTCCTCTCCTCACCCGCCTGGGATGTGGGGCAGCCCCGAGGTCTGGTTCGATTCGGAATATTACCGCAGGACCCCAGACGCCCATAGCCTGGGGTTGAAGTACTCCGGCCCGGCGCGGAGCCCAGGTAACCCCGGAACAAGTCCGCCCTGCTCCCGCGCGGCCTGCGGGAACCTGGTGCAGTCGAGACTGGGGGCCTCATCCGCAGACCTGGCGACGGCGACAGCTGCCACGCGCGCTC
>NW_022900947.1:1495136-1498021 GCF_012274545.1 Fukomys damarensis | reverse complement strand
GCCTTCTTCAGCTCCCACCTGACCGGAGCGCGCGGTGAGTGGGCGGGCCTCCTACCTGAGCCTCTGCCTTTTTTATGCACTTAACCATTTCTTTCCTCTCTAGTGGTACTGGGATGGGGGGGTCAGATCTAGTAGGGGCGCCCTACCACGATGCTACATACCCAGTGCTTTTTTTTTTTTCCTTATTGTGGGACAGTCTTGCTGAGTGGCTCAGGTGGGACTGAAACGTGCAACCTTCCCATGTCGGGCAGGGCGCTGGAATTCCAGGTGTGTGCCGCCGAAGCCGGCTTTTAAAAATAGCCTCATAGAGCAAACATTTCATGTATACTAACTACTCGTGTAAGGAGAGTCAAAATGTAAATGCCTCGTTTATGTCATCCCCTGGCTGCTCCTGCCTGGAGGAGACCACTGCTAACACTGACCTGTGTCTGCACTTGTCTCCCATACCTAGGCCCTCTTTGATGTCCCTATGTGTCACGTACTTGCACTGTGCCCATCCCCAGGCTCTGGGCTGACTGTCCTGCCCCCCCACATCGAATGGGACCCTTGGAGGTACCCTGACAGACACAACTTTTGGGATCTGCCTGGCAGAGGCCAGCAGAGGGGTGTGTGCCACTTTGGGACACTCTTGGCCAGCCAGACTTCCGAGGACAGAGGATGGGTTCACCCCATTCCTCTGTCCCCGTGCCCACAGCCCTGCTCAGAGACTATCTCTGAAACCCTTTGGGCTCTGCTACAGTAGGTCTAGGTGCTTCCTGGGGATCCAGGTGAGGCCCAGAGGCCACTATGACCCTGGGTGGGGTGGGCAGATGCCTGACTGGGCTCCATGGGACAGCCACCTGGGGCTGGAAAAGTTACCACAGTGTCCCCAAAACAAACAAGCAGGAAGTGTGTGTACTAAGTGTGGCCCAGATCCTTTTTTGTTGTTGTTGTTTTTAGTTGTTATTGGGTTTTTTGTTTTGTTTTGTTTTGAGGCAAGGTCTCACTACATAGTTCAGGCTGGACTTGAATTATGTAGCCCAGGCTGGCTTTGAACTCGCCATGATCCTCCTGCCTCAGCCTCCCAAGTGCTGGGATCACAGGCATGCACCACCACACCTGGCCACGTCCTGGTTTTAGAAGAAAAAAAATTATAGCAAATCTTTAAGAAGTTTTAGCAGTCTTAGGACTGCTGAAGAAGTGTGAATATGAACAGGACATTTAGGTGAGACTGGGAATTTCTGTTACCTTTCCTAGCTGAGGCATGGTACCGGGGTTATGTAGGATAATTTTTGTTTTTTCCTCGGGGAAATCTTTTTTTTAGAAGATGCACACTACACTGTTCATGGAGGAAACATCTGATGCCTGTCACTATTCCCAAATGACTTTACAGGCAGATAAGCAGCTAGCTAGGTACCCGGGTCACCTGTGACCAGAGGGTGTCCCCATGACCTAGGTGCCAAGTAACTGCATGTAAGTCATGGGCATGAAGCTTCTGTCTCCACCATTCCATATGCCTCAAGTCATCTGCTAAAGTCGGAGTTTGGACACTGTGGCCAGGGACCTGCCTGGCAGGGGAGTGCAGGTGGACTTGCTGCGCTCTGCCCCTCCAGGAGTTCCCTTCCTGGCCGGGGCACCTACCTCAGGGCCGCGGTTCTCCCCACAGCTGCACGGCACAGGGATATCTGCTCCACTGTGTTCCGCAGCTCCTTGCTCCTGGTGCGCTTGTCCTGGATGATCTGATCCCGCCTCTCCTCCTCCTTGCGCTTCTGTGTCTCTTTGAGCAGGGCCAGACGCTCCCGGAGCTCCACAACAGACATCTCCCCCTCCAGGCCGTACCCCGCGATCTGCGGTGCAGGGCCACCCCAGCCCGGGAGATCTCTTTCCACATCCCCAAGGGACAGCTCCGCTGGGGGCCCCTCACCCCTGGGGCCAGGCCAGACCCCGCTGCCTGCTGACCCATCCTCCCCAGGTTTGCCCTTGTCCCATAGCCTGGCTCCTCTGCTTTCACACACAGCCTTCCTCCCCTTAGTCCCAGGCTCCACTCGGCCTGGACATTTGGATACCAGTGCTCTCCCCCACTTAACCCTGGACACAAAGGGCCCAGGTGGCCTCTCTGAAGCCTGCCTTGCCACCTCGGGACCCTGGTCCCTGCCCCTCACAGGGGCCTGGCTCGCAGCCTCTCTTGCCGGCGGGCCAAGGGGCTCACCTGCGTCAGGTCTACCAGCTTGCCCTTGCGTGAGGGCTGTGTCTCCATTGCACGCAGCTGGGAGATGAGCTTGCAGCGCTGCATGTGCGCCGCCTTGGCCGCTTCTGCCCGGTGCTGCAGCAGCTCCCGGCTCTCCTCAGTCACCTCCTGGACTTGGGGGCCAGGCAGGGTGCTGAGGGGGCCATGAGTGGCCCTGCAGGGGCTGGGCTGCTCCCCCAGCCACTGTCCCAGCCCGCCCTTCAGGGGCAGCAGCCAGGGTGGGTGGCAGCCCAGGGCCTTGGCAGGGATGGCAGAGCTGGGCACCTAGCTTCTGCCGTACCTATCTGCTGTCGGCTCTTTACGAGCTTCATCTGAGCCACCTTGACATTCTTCTGCGCCTCTGTCACTTGCTCCACCAGCTCCTTCACTGCCCTCTCCTCCCTGAGGCGTCGTTCAGCATACTGCAGCATCAGCTCCGCCATCTGAGGGAGAGGACCCAGCAGGGTGAGGGGCGCTGGGCTGCCCTCGCATCCTGTCCCAGGGATGGACTCCCCAAGGTTGGCCTCCTCTCTTCCTTGGTGTGGGTGTTTGTCACAGCAGCCCTGAGGTGCAGGAAAAGCTAAGATGCTCACAGCGGAGAGAGCTGGGTGCAGGATCCGGGAGCTCTTGTACTAACGCTGCAGCTTTTCTGCAAGGCTTTTTTTTTTTTTTTTTTTTT
>NW_022900947.1:1474223-1494943 GCF_012274545.1 Fukomys damarensis | reverse complement strand
TTTTTTTTTTTTTTTTTTTTTGTACCGGTACTGGGGATCAAAATGTAAGGCTTTTTTTGGCGGGGAGGATGGGGAGGACAGGGTCTTGCCATGTAGGGCAGGCTGGCCTTGAACTCATGGCAATCCTCCTGCCTCAGGCTCCCAGGTGCTGGGTTTACAAGTGTGCACCACCACTCTTGGTTTTTCTTTAAGTCTTAAAACTACCTTAAAATAAAAGAGTTGCTTTAAAAATTACTTTTGAAGAGCTCGGTGGTAGAGCACACATGCCTAGCACACTAAAGCCTCTGGCTTCTATTTGCAGAACTATAATAACACACCAACTGATATTTATTTTTATTTTTATTTTATTTTTTGGTGCTAGCAATTGAACCTCAGGGCCTGGTAACCACTCTACCACTAAGTTGAGCCTCCAGCCCCACTGCAGAAAGTTTGTAATAAAGTGGAGAAATAGGGAAATGGGGTGGGAAAAAGTGACCACTAAAGTGCACGCAGAGTGTTATCTCAAATAAGTCAACAGCGGGCAAAGGAAAAAAGAGGTCTGGCCCTGCACTGCCAGACAAGTGGGGCAGCCTGGACACTGTTGGGCCTCCCTGGGTTTCAGGTTCTTTTACTTTTATCTGTTTATTTTTGGCACCAGGGATCAAACTCGGGTCCTTGAACGTTCGAGGAAGGATTGAACTTGGGTCCTTGTGCTTGTGAGGCAGGCGGCACAACCACTGAGCTAAATCCCCAGCCCCTTTTTTGTTACTTTAAAAAATGTTTTGGATTTGGTTTCTTTGATGGGATAATGAAGGCGGCTGGGCCACCTCCTCAGCTGTACTGGGGACAGTGCCTGGCACAGGGTCAGGAACATGCAGTGCCCACAGTGGAACTACAGGGCCTCAGGCTGGCAGAGAGGGAGACGTGAAAGGGACTGAGGAGGAGAGGCGCAGGGCGGGGGGTGCCGCAGGGAGCTCAACCTCGGTGTCTGGGAGCTGGGAACGTGCAGTCGCCTGGCCAGGCCCATGGCAGAGTAGGGGACCCGGGAGATGAGTGGGCAGGCGGCGCCTGGTTCCCTGTCCTTCCTGGAGTCGCTCAGCTCAGGGGTCACTAGTGCCTGGTGCACGCTGGTTCCCAGCAGGTTCCCGCAGACCCCACCCACCCGTGAGGGCTGCTGGAGGAGCTGGCCCAAGTATGGGCACCCTGTGGTAAGCACATGCGCTGCATGCCCAAGGCCCTGCCAGGGTAGACAAAGCAAAAGCAGAAGCCTGAGTGGCATTTCTGTGGCAGGAGCCAAGTGGAAAGTGCTCAAGTGCTGTCCAACTAAATTGCACAGAAGAGTACATTCAGACACACACAGAGGATGGTGCCTGTGACAGTGGGCTGGGGACGCTGCTCTCTGGTGGCACTGGTGTTGGCACTGATACAGACACTCTGGATCGATCTCACTGTGGTAGCCAGTGGGGAACAAAGTTTATTAAATGTAGTTATCTGCCTGGCTGATTAAATCTTTTTTTGTATCGTTTGTTTTTTGGAACAGGGTCTCCCTATGTAGTTCAGGCTGGCCTTGAACTCACTGTGTAGCCCAGGCTGGCCTGAAACTCTCGGCCATCCTCCTGCCTCAGCCGCCCAAGTGCTGGGACTACAGGCGTGCACCAACACACCAGGCCAATTAAATCATTTTTAAAAGGAGATACAATAGCTGGGTGCAGTGGTACATGCCTATAATGCCAGCACTTTGGGAGGCTGAGGCAGGATGATCCCAAGTGCAAGCCTAGCCTGGCAACCTGCAACACACACACGCACACAGACACACGGAGGGGGAGGATAAAATTAAATGAAAAAAGAATAATCAAGTAATTTAAGACAGTATTGGAGTTAAGTTAAAATTATCAGTATCACACTCATGGTTTTATTTATTTATTTTGGCACTGGGGATCAAATTCAGGACCTTGTACTTATGGAAGGCAGGCAGTGGAACCTCTGAGCTAAATCCCCAGCCAACACTAATGGTTTTAAAATACATGCTTGGCCAAGGACTTAGCTCAGTAGCACCGTGCCTGCCTCACAAGCAGAAGGTCCTGCATTCAATCCCTGTTACTGGGGGAAAAAATAAAAACTTAAAAAATAAATAAATAAGTAAAATACATCCTTTTTTCAGCCCTGCTGCTGGAGCAGTTTACTGTTGGCCGGTGCAGGAGGGACCAGCACCATGAGGTGGCTTTCAGCTCCAGTGCCCAAGTTGGCGCAGGCCCTTGATGCCTGTGCCCAAGCAGGCAAAACTCAATGGGAACAAACATTTTCCCCTGGAAAGAAAAGATGCTCCCAAGGATTCAGGGCAGTGCGGAAGGGTGCCTGCAGCCAGGCTGGGGTGATGGGACCTCAGCATACACTACACAGAACTGTGGTTCACAAAAACCAGTGTGGTGGCCCATGCCTGTAATCAAGCACTCAGGAGGCTAAGGCAGGAGGACTGCCATGATTTTGAGGCCAACCTGGGCTACTAGTGAGTTCAAGGCCAGCCTGGACTATATAGTGAGACCCTGTCTCAAAAAATAAAAACAAAACAAAAAATTCAGTGCCACCTAACCTATGACTTACTAAGAAAGAATACTACTCATCTGAGTATGTGTGGCTACCTTAGGGCAGCAGGACACTGAAGGACATAGCCCTGGGTTTGGGATGCCAGCCTTCTGTGGCCTAACTGAAGATGGCTGAGGAGGGTGCAGGGTAACTCACAGTACCGGGTCTGGGGCCTACCATCCCCAACCTTCCCCCTGGGTAGCCTTGGACTTTTGGCAGAGGCAGCTCACTCAGGGTCCCAGGGTGTCAGGAGGGACCCTTCACAGCACATGTGGCCAGAACACCCGCAGCAGCCGGAGGGATGCACAATGGCCACCACCCAGAGTTGTGTCACCTGACACAACACGCATCACTGGTGTCAGGGTGGGCAGTGAAGCCAGCTGTTGTGACTAACCCAGCAGGGGGTGACCTGTCAGCCCTCTCTCTCCTCAGGCCTCTGGGTGTGAGTTTCTCTCTGTCCCTAGGGGCAGACCCAGGCCTGCTATGGTCTAGCTGTCACCCCAGGGGTGTGGAAGGGTGGGGATGACTCAGCCTTCTTCTCAGGGCCTCAGCAGTCTCTCGGGACAGCACCCGGCCACCCACTCTGTACCAACCCCTCTCCCACCCCTCCAGGCCCTGTGGCCCTGAGAGGCTAGGGAGGCCACGGGTGGGAGGGTCTGTCCAGGACCACAAGGAGGATCATTGCGCAGATGGGCTGGGGTTGGGAGTGCAGTGGCAAAGCATGGGCCTGGTGTGGGTGAGGCCTGGGCTCCATCCCCAACCCTGCACAAAATAAAACCGAACATGTGAAGGCTACCAGTGTGATGCAGCAGGGAGGGGAATGTCGTGAGATTACACCTGGGCCTCCGCTCCTGTGGCTAGACGGGGATTGCCCTGTCGCTCCCACAGAGACACCAGAAGCCAGGGCTTCCCATGGGTGGCATGAACCATGGAAAGTGGCAGGCAGACTGGCCAGGGACCATGGTATGCGGGGGCCCCACAGCGATGGTAGCTCGGCTCATTCTGGGTGCAGAGCCACTGTCAGCCCAGAGCGACAACTAGCCCAACTGGGCCTGCTTTTGCTGGCCCAGGCCTGGGAAAGGGGCAGCTGCAGAGAGGGGTGGACCTCCGAACGCCCCTGCTCTACTCTGATGGATGTCAAGGAATGCACCGTGGCCGCCCTCCACACCAGCACCAGCCCACGGGAGCCTGGACCCACCCCCACCAGCAGCACTGCCGACCATTGGCACAGGGCTAGGGATGCCTGGGGACACCTGGCCAGGAACTTGGACTCCACCTCAACCTGGCATTAGCATAGCGCCCCTGACCCCAAGGCTGCAGCCTCAGGACACCTCTGGCAAAGGCAGGGCTTTCACCACAGCCTGCAAGAGGAGGTCACTCCGGCCACAGGGCCCTGCTGACTGTAGGGCAACATAGGGAGCGGTGAAAAGACACTCCTGCTTCCCCCAGCCAGGGAGATACAAGCGGAGACAGCCAGAACCCTCAAGGACATCCTCCTGCCCCGGAGCCAACAGAGGCTGCCTGGGCACCTTGACTTGCTTGTCCCCTGGGCAGGAAGGTGGCCGTGTCCTCTCCTGCCTGCCAGGGTGGTGTCGACGGGTGCTGCTAACACTAGGCTTCGGCAGGAGCCAGAGGCTCATAATATGACGCCCCCCAAAGTCCAGGCTTCCCTAAAAGCTCAGGTGTCACACCAGAAGCCGGAGTGACCTCAGAGTGAGTGAAGAAGGGAGGTCAGCGGATGCCGGTGCTGAGATGACAGATGACGGATTTCACAGAGGCCTTACCCAGCGCTGTGGAACTGCGGCAGTGGGTGACCATGAGCATGCTGCAGAGGACTGCATGGGGTTTCAGCAAGGAAGGGACATCGGGCAAAGAAATAAAGAAAAACCAAATGGAAATTAGAGGATGAAAAAACTGTCAGCAATATGTAAATGTCAGTGGCTGGGGTCAGAGTCAGAAAGGAGGGTACAGAGTAAAGAATTACGACTGGAGACAGAGCAGAAGTTACCCCACTGGGATGACAGAGAGGACAAACTAAAAAACCACAGACTCTGAGGGACCGCAGGATGATTACAAAAGACCTGACATCCTCGTCATCAGGATCCCCAGGGAGGACAAACAGGCTGAGATTGAAAAGAAAATTAATGGCTAGAGCTGTCCAAATTTGTCAAAAAGATAAACCTACCCTAAAGTAATGGCTACGCATTCTTTAAGGAGAAAGTGATGAGAGAAGGAATCTTGTGACAAGAAGAAAGAACATAGTAAAGAAAAACATGGGTTAAATGCAACAGACTTCCCTTCTCTTGTGTCTTGTTTTTTTGTTTGTTTTTTGTTTTTTGGTACCAGGGATCGAACTCAGGACCTTGCACTTGCAAGGTAGGCGCTGGAACCACTGAGCTAAATCCCTGGCCCTTTTGTGTCGTGCTTTGTTTTGTATTTTGAGACAAGGTCTTACGCTGTAGCTTAGGCTGTCTTTGAACTCACTATATAACCCAGGCTGGCCTCAAACTGGTGCCAATCCTCCTGCCTCAGCCTCCTGAATGTTGGGATTACAGGCAAGTGCCACCAGATCAACTCTTTTGTGTCCTTTTTAATTTAATTTTTTTATTTTTTGGTACCGGGGATCGAACTTGGGTCCTTGCGCTTGTGAGGCAGGCGGTGGAACCACTGAGCTAAATCCCCAGCTCAGGAGCTGGAATTTCTACACTTCACTCAGATTGGTAAAATGATGCCCCAGGAGATGGGAGGCTATGCACTGCTACAGTCTGGATTTGTGGCCCACCACAAAGCCCCACGTGTTGACAGTTCGGTCCCCAGTCAATGGCACTATGGGCAGTGGTGGAACCTTTAGAAGGTGGGGCTTAGCAGGAGGAAGTGAGGTCACTGGGGGCTACCCTCAAAGGGATGGGCCCTCAGTCTCTCTTCGTGGCAGCTTTGCTCCACCATGCACTCCTGTCATGAGGTTCTGCCTCATCACAGCCCAAAGCAACAGGGCCAATGAACGTGGCCTGCAGCCTCCAGTACTGTGAGGCAAAGCAGAGCCTTTCTTCTTTTCAAGTTAGTTATTGCGGGTATTTTGTTACAGCAATGAAAAGGTGACTAACACATGTGTACATAATGTAATACCCTGAACAGCAGTCAAAACTATATACAGTAAAGAAACATACAAACAAAGAAACATATAAACATTACAAATAGGTCAAAATGCAATTCTGGAAAAACAGTAGCCCATAAGAAGGCAAGAAAAAGAAAATAGAGGAAAAAATAGAGCAAATGAAATAAATTATGGCTGTTAAATCCTAACAAATAACTATATTACATATAACTACGTGATCTATATATACCAACTAATAGAGATTGGTAGAACAGATTTTTTTTTTTTTGGTACTGGGGATTGAATTCAGGACCTTGTGCTTACGGGCCCAGCAGTGGAATTACTGAACTAAATCCCTGGACCATAGAACAGATTTTAAAATATGATCCAACTGGGCTGGGGATTTGGCTCAGTGGTTCCACTGCCTGCCTTGCAAGCACAAGGACCTGGGGGGGAAAAATAATCCAACTGTATGCTATCTACAAGAAACTCACTTCAAATATAATGACACAGATTGAATGTAAACAAATGGGAAATACATATCATGCAAACATTAGTCAAAGGAGAGCAGAACTTTAATATCAGATAAAGTAGACTTCAGGGCAAAGAAAAGTTAGATGTTATGTATAAAAATAGGGTCACTACCAAGAATGCATGGCAATTCTAAATGTGCACGTATCAAATAACAGCTACAAAATACATGAGGCAGAGCCCAATAGGACAGAAGGGAAAGTTCACAGTTATAGTTGGAGACCTTAACGTTGCTCTTCGGCAACTGATAGAGCAACAGACAGGAAGTCAGCAAAGCTACAGAAATCATTAACTCTAAAGCCAGCAGGTGTGAGCCAGCATTCCTATAATACTTGAGGATGGTACGATGCATTATTTTCAAGCCCACAGGATATAGAGCAAGACAGAAAGCACCCCAGGCCAACCCATTTAAAAGGACTGAGATCATAGTGTGTGTTCACCAACTGCAGTGGAATCAAGCTCACAATCAGTAACGGGAAGATAACAAGAGAATCCCAAAGCTTGGAAACCACACCACACGCTTCTAAATAATTCATAGATCGGGGAGGAAATCTGAAGGGAAATGGAAGAAAATACATTATTGGATGAAAATGAAACACAACATACCAAGGTTTGCGGGACACAGTTCAGACAATAAGTAAAAGACAATGGGTAGCACTCCATGCTTACAGAAGAAGAGCCAGAAAGTCTCAAATCAATAATCTACAGTCCCATCTCAAGACCTAGAAACAGTAGAGTAAAATAAACACAAAGCAGACAGAAAGAAATAAAGATCAGAAATCAATTAACAACAGCAAAATAAAGTGGACTCTTGAGTTATGACCAGTCTGACATACCAGCAAGTTGGCTGATGACTGGAATTTTAGTTTTAATTTATGAACAAAGTCTTGAGTTACAACCCGAATGCCAGCCACTTGTGTGCTTCCAGAGGGTCTCAGATGCAGACTTAACCCTTAGCGAGTTCTGGAAGGAACATGACAGCATCCTCTCCTGTGTGGGGCTCACTGGGAAATCCTGGGCCGGTGTCTCTCTAAGGACACTGAGCTCTGCCTGGGTACAGGAGAGTGACTGAAGGCTGTGTAGGGGAGCCTGGGTCTTCAGTCAACCAACTTGAGTTACAACCAGACCTCAGGAACAAACTGAGTTCATAAGTCAAGGGTCCACTGCAAGTCAGGCATGGTGGCACATGCTTATAATCCCAGGCACTCTGTGGAGGCTGAGGCAGGATGATTGCAAGTTCAAGGTTAGCTTGGGCTATTTAGCAAGATCCTATCTCAAAAGAAGACACAAATTAGTCTGGCGATATAGCTCAGCAGTAGAACACTTACTTAGTATGTATGAGAGAGACCCCGAGTTCAATCCCTAGTACATGGGGGAAAAACAGTAGAAAAAGAAAAAAAACCCACCAGGAAAATTATAGAGAAAATTAATGAAACTAAAAAGGCAATTCTCTGGAAAGAGAAATAGAATTGAAAAATCTCCAGGAAGAACTATAGCAAAAAAAAGTGAAAAGATAGAAATTGCCAATCTTAGGAACAAAACTACTGTTAGCACTGCAGACATAAAGTGGATGCAATAGAATATTACCACGAACATCTACTTGGTGAAATTGACCAATTCCCCAAAATAAGCAAACAATGCCCTTAATATAAAATGGAGTGATTGACTAGACCTATTGCTAGTAAGGAAATGGAATTTGTAATTTTAAAACCTCCACAAAAGGGCCCAGGGGTTTAGCTTAATGGTTCTGCTGCCTACCCCACAAGTGCAAGGTCCTGAGTTCAATCCCGAGTACCAAAACTAAATAAATAAAATGAAACCTCCACAAAACAAAGCTGCTTCTGTGAGTGGTAGGGCACCTGCTCAGCATGCACAAGACCCTAGGTTTGTCCAGAGTACCAAAAAAGTAAACTAAACTAAAAGGGAAAGAAAAAGTAAACCCTAGCATTCAATGAGTCTGTCAAGGACTGAGTGACCTTCCCATGCCCCACCTCTGGTGCTCTGTGGGAAGCATCTTAGGCGAGACAGAGCCCAGATGAGACTCGCTGGGTGGGGCTGGAGTTTCCTCCTGGAGCAGGCCCTGAGAGGCCCACAGCAGCCACAGGCTTTCTGAGGTGACATGAAGGTTGGGAGCCCCCAACTAGGCAATGTGGAAGAAGCACTGCCTCTTGGACCTTAGGAGCCTCTGGAATGGACCACAGATGTCTCTGGCCCCCAGGGGAGGTGTTGGTGTGACTGCTCATCCTGACAGGTCAACCTCATTGTTCAAGAAGGGTGAAGCAGGGTTAGCAGAGCACACTCCTCCTCGTAAACATGTGACCCTGAGGTCTGGATCCGGCCCTTCCTTCACTAAGTGATGGTCCTCCTCCATGCCCTTCTGCCGTGATGCTCCTGCCCTAGAACCAGCCAACCATGAACTGAATCCCTGAGACCTTGAGCCAAATAAGCCAACTCCTTTTTCAAGTTGTATGTATCCGAACTGTGTCCCAGGACAGGAAAGCTGACTGATATGGATGCCACATGCAAACATGGCATATGCAGATGTGTCCACCTTCTGGAATCTTCTGCCAGAACTGAACCTCTGTCCTCAGGGGCATCCCAGGATCTGTGGACCAAGTGACCTGCTGGCAAGGGGGATGGCAGTCTGGGCCAGGAGTGCTGGTCACAGTCACGAAGGCCTGGTGATGTGAAATCCCTCAGAACCCTTGCCTACTGAGGCAGGGCAGAAAATTGAGGCCACCCCATAGGAGGACATAACCCAGAGTCAGCCAAAAGCCAACAGCCACGGGAGCTGCCCGGCTAAGGCCAGTCCCATGCGTGCCCTCTGCTGGCCACAGCGCAGGCTGCTGGAGGTCATGGCTCAGACAGCTCCATGTACCCCTAGCCGGGCGCATAGCGTGTCACCTGTTCCTTCTTCTGGTCTGCCTTCTGCTTGTTCTCCTGCACGAGGTGCTGCCGGGCCAGCCCCGCCTCCTCATGACTCAGCTTCCCCTGCAGCCTGTGGCACTCACTGGCAACCTGCTGCTCTGCCCAGTCCTTTGCCCGCATCTTCTCCTGCCACTCGAGGAACTCAGAGAGGTCCCCATACCCATCCGCGAGCTTGTCTACCCTGGAGACACAAGGGCAGAGATGCAGCTTGGGGTCCCCATGAGCAGGGCCACTAGGAGGCCACAGGTTCCCCTGGGGGGCAGTGGTCCTCCAGGCTCTGGCCCACCCGCATCTCCCACTGACCCACTGCTTCCCCGTCCCCTCCTCGGCACCCACCCACCAGCACATCGTTCTGGGGCCCTCAGTCCATTTGCTCTGTCCACATCTGTCCATCAGCCACCCCGGTGTCCACTGTCTGGATGCCACCCCCGTCCTCCTGTCTGTTCATCTGCCTGACTCAGACATGAAAGGATCTGAATTGGGAAGGGGTCTGGGAGGAGGTGACCCAGGGAAGGTTTGGGGTTGGCCAGGGGTTTGGCAAGGCCCCCTGCCCTGCTCCATCCCTGCCCAGAGCTGGGATTATCTCTGTGAAGGGTGACCCTGTTGCCACCCCACCCACAGGACCACAGAATCCCTCCACACCAGGTACCCGCTTCCCATCCACTTTGGTCCACACCCCTCTGCCCTCCTAAATCCCTGCATCGCCAAAGTGTTTAGTGTCCCTCCTATGCTAATGCGAAGGCCTAGCTGGGGCCTAGACAGGGTCTGGATGGGGCTGGTCACCAGAAAGACCTAGGGCCAGAATTTCAGCCCACCAGGCCTCCAGGGAGGGAGGAGTAAGAGTCAACCACTCTGAACCTATGCAATGGGCTCATCATCAGGGGCATCTATGTGGTGCAGCCCCTGAAAACCCAAAGGATGGGTTGCAGGGGCTCCTGGTGGTGGAATAGGTGGAGGGTCCTGGACCCCAGGGACCAGAAAGAGCTGTGGGCACCCCCTGTAGGGAGGGCGGGCAGAGGGCGCACCAGGCCCCGCCCTCACCTCTGCAGCTCCTTCTCCACCTGGCGCCGGTACAGAGACCCTTCCCGCAGGATGGCAGCCGCATTCATCTTGACGGGGATGTGGTCAGGCTGCAGGAAGGGGACGGGGAGAGCAGTGTCCTCTGCCTCAGCGTGGGGCCATCCTTGGGGCCCCCAGCCCCTGAGGGGTGGGAGAGGTGGGGTCCCTCACCCTGTAGAAGGTCAGCTTGGGAGTCTTCCGGATTCGGGGCAAGGTGGATCGAAGCTGCAGCTGCTTCTTAGAGTCCTGCAGAAGCCAAGAAGAGACAGCCTGGCACCTGTGCCCACTTGTGCCCCAGCCTGCCCAGGTAGACAGCTGGCCTGCACCCCTGAAGCCCACCCGCTCCCCTCTGCCCTAGTCAAGCCTCCACGGTGTGTTCTCACCCTGGCCCCATGGCCTTGGGTGTCTGGGAGGGGCAAAGACACGCAGGGTCCCCTGGCCTGGGAACAGGACCTTCTCCTTGGCTGCCGCAGCCTGGAGCCTCTCTGGCTTCTCGCCCCACCAGGCTGCTCCCAATCTCTGCCCCGCTGCTGTGTGCCAGGGCTGCACGCCACAGCAGTGAAAGGCACCACTCACCCTGGGCAAGCTGCTGTGGGTGGTGCCAGTGCCCAGCTGCTCAGCAGCCCACGTGGGTTGTGCACTGAGGGAGGTTTCTCTGCATGCCTTCCCCTCCTGGTCCCCTGACTTCCTTCCTGGCCAACACCCCTGGGTTCATCTTTTGACAGGAGTTCAAACCCAGAGACAAGGCTGCGGGTGCACCTTCTGGGTGCTTTCTTTCTCCAGGCTCGGGTGTGCCCTCTCTGCCCGCGCTCAGTGTGGCCCAGAGCCACTCCCAGCTATACTGGGAATCTGCCCATGGCCTTCGCGTCACCACTGAAATAGCATCCTTTGTTTCTGGTGCCACTGGGGATTAAATCTGGGCCTTCGCAGTGAGCCACATCCTCAGCCCTTTCATTTTGAGAGAAGGTCTTGCTAAGTCAGTAAGTTGCCCAGGCTGAGTTTAAATTTGTGATCCTCATGCCTCAGCCTCCTCAGAGTGCTGGAATCACAAGTGTGTACCACACCTGGTCAGTGGAACTTCTCTGTGACCTGCGTAAACGCCTGGATGGAGACAGGCGGTGTTACCTGCACAGGTGGTGCACCGTGGGGCCTGGGCATGGCGCACCTCAGCTCCTCCATGTTGGCCAGCAGCAGCAGCTCCTGCCAGGACACCAGCCAAAGGGGGGGTACCCTGGGCCATTGGGGGGCACACATGCGAAGCCCAGCAGCCCTCCCCCATATCAGGTGCCGGGGACCCTGGGGAGGCGGGCGTCATGCTGCTACCTCAGCCTTCTGGCGGTTGAATCTCTTGGCCAGCTGCAGCTGCCGCTGCTCCCTGGGCTCCTGGTAGGTGCTCTGAGGGACCTGCAGTGGAGCCCTGGTCAGTGACTGCCACGTGGGGGTGTCAGGACACGTGTGGGTGAAGGGAAGTGGATGGTGGCCTGGGCCCCAGGGAAAGCCCTTCCCAGGAGCCCCTGGTGATGCAGTGGAGGAAGCGGACTGGACCTAAGCAGGGGTGGGCAAGGGGCAGAGGGAGGGCCGGCTCCTGACGGCAAGGATGCCAGAGGGCCTGGGAGTGCCAAGGAGAGAGGAAGATGGGGAAGGAGGGGGGATGGCTTGAGAGAAATAGACAAATGCACTGAAGAGGTGGGATCAGAAACATTGAAGATCTAGAGGGTTAGCGAAGGGTTACTTGCCATCCAGGCCCCCGATCGTCCATCCACCCACCCACCCATCCAACAGTTCACTGAGGGTCTGCTGTGAGCCAGGACTAGGCTGGCCCAATTGGGAATGTGGGACAGAAAAAGGTAAGACTTGGCAGAGAAGAGCGATGGTAAGCAGCGACAAGCAGGCCCACACGCTACCAGACTAACTCATCAGTGCTACAGAGAAACAGCTGGGCCACAGAGTGGGACGCCCTGTGAGAGGGGCCATGTGGGTGAGGGTTCATGAAGAGTTTCTGTGAATGAGATCCGAATGAGATGGGCTTCGGTGGGACCTGGGACCTCCCAGCACTATCGTCTGGCCTCACCCTCCTGCCCCAGACAGTAAAGAGCATAATGTGAGGCTTGATTTTTTTTCTATAATGAAGGAAGTTAGCCCAAAGAGAAAGTTGACTTGCAGAAGAGGCTGAAGTAGAATCACAGAGAAACAGAGATGGAGCCTGGAGCCTGGATCAAACCATGCCTGAAGCCTATCCTACTTTGGCTGTGAGAGTCAGCCAGTGATCTATTGTTTAAGTCAGTGTGAGCTGCATTTTTCTGTTACTTGCAGTACAGAGGATCCAGACTCATAAATCAGGCAGGCAGAGAGGGACGTGGGACATCCATGGAGGCATCACTGTGCCTACAGCCCAAAGGCTGTATTCATTGTGACCTGACTTGTTGCGTCTCATGGGGAGGGTGGCACACTGCACCACGACTAAAAGTGAGCTCCAAGTTCCAGCTCCACAGAGCCTCACAGCTCCACTCCACACCTGCTGAGGGGTGGAGGCCTGGTGGGCTCCAGCTGCCCTGCTCCGTGGGCGTCAAAGTGAGAAGAGTCACCCAACACTCCAGGTCAGGGCGGTGTACCCTGGCCCTGGAGGAGTCCAGCTCCCTGTGGCCCCTGCAGTTCACTTCCTGGCCTGAACGTTCCATGGTACAAGTCTGTGCCCCCTGCAAATGCCCAACTCACAGGTCTTGGCTTGGCCACAGTGGGGACCGGCTCAGGCACTGGAATGGCACGGGGCCGGGGTGCTGTCAGGTTGAATTCTCTGGGCTCTGTGACTTTGGCCTTGACCTTGGCAAGAGGGGCCTGGTGGGCTGATTCTCCCTCCAGCTGGTCCAGCAGGCCCTGGACCTCCGGCTGCCACCTGGGTGGCAAAGGGAGAAGCCCAGGTCACTTCCTCTGTGGGCCTTGGGACTGAAAGGACCCCAGGACCTGGGTCTCCCTCGGAAGGCTGGTGACGGGACTGAGGGCTGCTTCCCTGGTGCCCAGGACTTGCAGGCAGGGCCCAGCCACACTCTTTGTGCAGACGATGAAGAGACAGGCTGGGCAGTGAAGACAGGGGACCTGGGGACCATGGAGCCTGAGCAGCAGCAGGGATGTGGAGCTAAACTGGGGCAGAGCAGATGGCACAGATGGGGAAGTCGGGAGTGGGAGGAAGCTGGCAAGGGAAGGGGCCTTCTGGAGCGGCACCGTGGGAGACGGGTGTGGTGCGAGCCACAGGCAGGGAGTCCGGCTGTCCTCGCTTGCTCCGGATGGCCTCAGGCTGGGGGCTCTGGAGCAGGGCTGGGGGCCTTGTTGGGAACAGTCCACCACCACCGGCATCCTTGCAGAGCTCCAGCCCCATGTCCAGAACCAGGGCCACCCCACAATTCCCACTGCAGGGGGTTCCCACGCAGCCATGCCAAGCTGGCCCCAGGGCCCCCAAACAGGGAAAGGGCAGGAGGTTTGAGCAGCTGGTCCTAGGGAGCTGGGGAAGCACCCCAGCAGTGCTCGCATTCCTTAGAGTTCTGTCCCACTACCAGCAGCAGGGACGTGCTGGGACTGAGGGCAGTCCCTTGGTGAAGACGAAGCAGCTCCAGGGACCCCACTGTGGGAGTCAGAGCTCTGCAAGGCCCACCTGTGCCACAACAGTCCCTAGAAAGACAGGGTGCCTCCCCTCCTCTCGGAGGAAGATGCCTGGGGTCTCCCCGCTGCACCCTGGCCCCTGAATGCGTCCCCATGTCTGGTTTGCCCCAGCTCACCCCAGGCTGAGGGGCACAGAGGGCAACAAGGACAGCTTGGGGCATTCACCCTGGCTCAGAAAAGAGCCAGAAGCTGGGCCTGAACCACCTGGAGCTGGAGCAGAGCTGCTGCCCTGCCTGGCTCTCCCAGCTCCCCTCAGCCTGCACTCTGGGTCTGCAGAGAGGCCAGGGACAGGGCTGGCCACTGTCACTGGCCTTTGAACAGTGGGCAGGATCAGAGCAAAAGGGCCATTTCTTGTCCCCCTGATACCCTCTGGCCGCCAGGCCCACCCTCTGCCAGGCAGCTGTGGGCACTGAGGGACCTGGACTGATGGCCAGGACATGTCCTGTTTGCTTTGCCCAGCTGCAGGGCTAGGCTTGCCGTCCGTGGGCCTCTCCGAGCCTCTTGCCCCAAAACCAGGGAATCGCGGGGCCCAGCTATACTGAGGTGCTAGGGTGGTCTGTTCAGGGCTGGGGTCCCCACCTCAGCAGGGGTTCAATCCAGTTCTCCTGCACGTGGGCTGCTGTGTAGATGAGGCTCCACTCGTCCTTGATCCAGGAGCACAGGTTTAAGGGGTTGAAGAAGAACCTGAGGAACTGGGGGTAGGGCTGTGAGGGGCGGGGCCCAGGCCAGCACCCCCATCACCCTCAGTGTCCTTCCTAGGAGTTGGCCGCCCAGGGCCTCGGCCACACGCAGGGCAGAGCTGCATCTCTGACCACGCTCCTACTGCCAGGCAGCGGGGACACAGGGGAAGCTGGACACCCTTTGGGCTCTGGAATTCAGGGATGGAGCTGTGCCTTTTTCCGCAACCCCACCCTCCCTCAATCCCACCTGCCTCCGATGGGGCTGTGTTCCTGCCTGGGACCTGGCAGACCCGAGGACTCTCAGACAGATGAAGCAGATGGGGGTCCGGGATGCGGGGCCGGCAGGAGGCTCACCTTGACCGTCCTGCTCAAAGGCAGGGCCTTGGCAATGTTGCGGAAGAGCTGGAGGCCGAGCTCGTCCAGCTGGAATGTGGCCAAGTAGCAGAGCACTGAGGGGAGAGCAGTGTGAGGGGCGCCCTCCCCACTTCTGCAACCCTCACCACGTTTCCCTCAGGGCTGGGCGGTGAGGACAAGGTCTGGTCTCCACAGTGGTGAACCCTCTCCCTCAAAGCAGACAGCAGCTAGAGGGCTCTGCCCCCCCATCTCTCTCTGTCTCTCTCTGATTTTAATTTTTTAAATTTATTTCTTATTTTTTTTGGTACCGGGGATCAAACTTGGGCCCTTGCTCTTGCAAGGCAGGTGGCAGAACCACTGAACCAAAATCCCTGGCTCTCTCTCTCTCTCTCTCTCTCTGTACGGGGGGTTAAACCTCGGACCTTCACAACAAGCTACATCCCTAGCCCTTTTTAAAACTTTGTTTTGAGACTTGCCATCCTCCTGCCTCAGCCTCCCAGAGTGCTAGAATCATAGATGTCCAGCTGGCATCTCTCATATTTAACCCCCGTGACGGTCCCAACTGTGACTCAGAACGTGCTCTACCCAAAGTTCTTAGGGACAGGGACAGGCGCCAGGAACCCCAAAAAAGGAGGGGTGCTCTCAGCCAGACCAGGCTCTCTCTCTCTCTCTCTCTCTCTCTCTCTCTCTGTACGGGGGGTTAAACCTCGGACCTTCACAACAAGCTACATCCCTAGCCCTTTTTAAAACTTTGTTTTGAGACTTGCCATCCTCCTGCCTCAGCCTCCCAGAGTGCTAGAATCATAGATGTCCAGCTGGCATCTCTCATATTTAACCCCCGTGACGGTCCCAACTGTGACTCAGAACGTGCTCTACCCAAAGTTCTTAGGGACAGGGACAGGCGCCAGGAACCCCAAAAAAGGAGGGGTGCTCTCAGCCAGACCAGGCCTCCTGTGCCAGACCATAGCTGTGGGGGTGGCAGGGCGAGGCCTTTCTGCCAGCACGTTGGCCATCCATGAACCTTAGCTTCCCGTCTGCGAGGTGCAGGAATGTGTCTACCCTGGTCAACCCGCTGGTGGGCGACTGTGGGGATGTCATGAGCAAAGTGGTTGTGCAGAAACCCAGGCCACTTCCTAGGTCACTCCAGGGGTCTGCTCCAGGGGGCACAGCGAGCTGGGGCCTGGGAACGCGCAACTGACACCCACCCTGGAAGAGGCTGTAGTCGGCCCACAAGCAGAGCCGGCCATCCTGCACATAGAAGGCGTCCACCACAACAGCCAGGAGCTTCCGGTACCGCAGGCAGCCAGACAAGAGCTCTGAGACGAAGGCCCACTTCTGGGGGCTCAGCACCTGCACCTGGGGGACAGCTGGAGGGGTCACCAGGGTCTGGAGGAGAGGGCGGAGGTGGGGACAGGCTGGGAGGGCCCGGCTCACACCGTCTTCCTGGAGCAGTGGGCATGGGTGGAGGGGACCGGGGGCCCCAGGCACCGTCCCCGGTCCAGGCTGGCAAGGGAGCAGTGCCAAGCAAAACAGAAGGATGAGAGGGAAAGGCGCATCGCACAGGACGGACGCTCATAAAGGTCAGCTGTCGGGGAAGGTGAGGCCAGGGCGCTGGGAGGGGACAGAGCGTTAAGTGGGGAAAACGAAGAGTTCTGGAGATGGACGGAAGTGGTGGCTGCATAACCGGGAGAATGCGCTTAAGCCCCGGAACCGGACACCCGACAATGAAGTGGTAAGTTTTATGTCATGTGAATTTTACAATAATGTAAAAAATGAGCTCATATAGAGGTTTTCAGATGAAGGAATAAAAATTACCAAACAGCATGAGCAAGGAAACCTAGAGCTTCTCCAGCATGGAAAGTGTTCAAGAAGGCAATGGGGCAGCTTGGCCGGCTGCGCAGGCGCTCTGGAAATGTCCCTAGGGCCTTGGACCGGAGCCGAGCCTTTCACTCCCTGACTGACTCCACTACTTGGAATCCAAGGCCCTGCAGAAGACACCATGAGCAAGGCACAGGCTGCCAGGGAGACCAGAGCGGCTCCAGCCCCAAGTCCCGTATGAGGATGCATGGGCGCCATGCGTCCCCACCCAGCACCAGCACCACTCGGCCACTGAAGTGACAGCGCCTGGCTGAGGCCTGGGATGTGACAGGCGCGCGGGACGCCCCAGGGTGAAGGCATTCCCTATGAATCCAGGTGTGGAGCCGTGAAAAGTGAGAAAAACACAGTGATGCTACAGGAAAGCTCAAAGGAGATGACGGAACAGTGGAACCACATAAATGAGACACACAGAGGAGGGCTGTGCTCCAGCCTCTGCACCCGCCTTCCCTGCCCCCAGAAGAGCCTGCGCATGCTCACTGTAGCCTCTGTCCTCCAGGGATAGGCTTTCCCTCCCTCGCTGCTCCCTGCCCTGTAGGCAAGCACTTCCCAGGGAGCCGCACCCCAGCAGCTGGGCTAGGAAAGAAACATGGCTATCTCATTTATTTTAAATTTTTACTTATTTGTTTTGTTTTTTTTTTTTTGAGACAGGGTCTCACTACATAGTTCAGGCTGGCCTTGAACTCACAGCAGTCCTCCTGCCTCGGCCTCCAATACTGAGATAACAGGAGGGCATCACCATGCCCATCGTTAATTTCTAATTGGAATAACATTTTCTAGTCATTTTTTTTTTCCAGTACTGGGGAACACACTCAGGACCTTGCACTTGTGAGGCAGGCTTGCTGCCACTGAGCTAAATCTCCAGCCCTTTTTTAGTGATTACAGATGCAGGGCCAAGTGGGTGCCAACAAAGGATATCCGGAGCCAGGGCCTCGCCACAGGGAAAGACGGCATGCTAATGCCAGGCCAGCCACCCCCCAGAGACACCGGGTGTCTGGGACACAGCACTTCCCACAGAGAGGGACCCGGCCCGGGGCAGGGTCAGCACTGAGCACCAGCAAGGCCTGTCTTCCACTGCCAGTGAGGCTAGGACTGGGCTGGGTCTCCCTGGAGCAACGCGAGGCCCACTACACTCTGAACAATTCCGGGGGGGGGGTGCGTCAGACACCAAGGGAACCTCACCAGCCCCTGGGGAGAGCAGCAAAGCCACCAGCTTCACAGTTGGCAGTGCCAGATCCTCCTGGACTCCCTCACATCCTGGGACAGGGCTGGGCACAGAGGGGCTGCGACACTGGCAATCAAGGAACACCTGTTATCTAGGGGTCTGAGGACTGGCAAGACATAGGCAAAGGAAAAAGGGCTGCCAGGTGCCCACGCCATGTCCTTCCTCTCTAACAGCATGAACCCTGACCTGTTGGGGTGGTGATTGCCCTTGTTGGCAGGGTCATGTGACAAATTGTTTGTTTGGTACTGGGGATTGAACTCTGGACCTTGTGTTTTTGAGGTAGATGGAGGAGCCACTGAGCTATATCCCCAGCCCAACCATTTTAATCACTGAGATATCATAACAAATTGCTACATGTGACTTCTAAGAAACACCTTGAAAAGAAGGCAGATTTGGCTGCCACATGCCTTGGGCTGTTTGCCTTTGTCCTCTCCACACCTGGGACTGTGGGCATGATGCTAGATAGAGCAGCCATTTTGTGGCTACGAGGAAAGGAACATGCTAAGGATGCTGTGTGGAGGGGAGGGGAGTGCATTCCTCCCAGCACCTCAGAGTGGCTGGGCCTCCCTCAGCTGCCGTCTTCAGACTGCTTCACATATAAGCAAAGAGGCCTCTCATTGATCTAAGCAGCTATTTTTCTGGATTATAATGTAGCTAAACAGTTTGCTAACAGATATAGATCTAAGCAGATGGTTCAAAGAAGAGGTGCATAATGCCTGAAATTTTGTGGAAATATAGAAGAGAAATGCCGGTTATAACTCTACCAGGCCCTTCCCCCACTTCTTTGGTTGGTAAAAAAATAAACTGCCTGTACCTTGGGTTGGTGGGAAAGGATGGGAACAGGTGCTGGGGGAGAAAGGGCAGCAGCAATGCACAGATCTCTGAGACAGCCAGCTGGAGCTCCCCTGACATCAGGAGAGCCAGGCTGTAGTGCACAGCTGTACTGTAGTCCCAGCATTCTGGGAGGCTGAGGCAGGAGGATCACAAGCTAGAGTCTCGTGTTTTTTATGTTATGAATAGTAAAAAGAGCTGGGGATGTAACCCAGTACAAAGGTCTTTGGTTCACTTCCCAGAACCAGAAAAATAAGTACTCTTACAGCGAAAATTGATGTTTTCTGGGACCAGACCTTGGGCTCACCTGGCCAGGTGTGCAGAGGGACCAGGTGCAGAGGGCTGCTGCGGTGAGCACAGGAAACAAGGGCCAGGCCCTGCACAGGGGAGCCGCACCAACACTGACGGGGCGGGCAGTGGGCTGTGGGCTGCTCGTGGCCTTCAGAAAGGAGCTAGGAAAACCCAGGCACATCCGCCCCTGGGATGGAGTTGAGGCAGGCTCCACGCTGGCTTGTGAGAAGGGAAGGGCAGCGCATGGCTGTTTCTTAGTTTGTGTTCCACTGTGGTGACAGAATTCCAGGCTGGGTAACTTGTAAAAAAATGGATCAAGAGCGGGTTGGGCATGCCTGGTTTCCAAAAGGGCTGGTCCAAGACACAGGGCCCCCTGCCCTGCAACTATGCTGTCCCCGGAACTCAAGCTCCCCTGCAGCCCAACACTCCTGCCAGCCCCGTCTAGGAAGCACTGTTGGCTGGTATGAATCATTTTGCTTTTATTCTCATACATACTATAGGGCTGCCTCTCTCTGCCTGCTTCCCAGCACGGTCCCCTTCCCTGTCTGGTCCCCGTGTGTCTCTCTCCTCTTTGTGTGGCATCCACATCTCCCTCTTCTCATGAGGACATTATCACCAGATGGGCCTGGCAGACTGTGGGGCTGGCCTCAGTGGCTGATGTCAGAGACTTCTGCAAGGTCATATCCCTGGGCTGGCAGGGTTAGGACTGCAGCAGGTCTGGGGTCACTGCCTCCAACACCACCTCTTGGCAGACTCTCCTGCCGCCAGCTTCTGTGTCGTGGCATTTTCTGGCAGGTGACAGTCTCAAACTGTGAGCAAAGGTGACAGATTGCAGCCATCTTCTGACAACTGGAGAAAAAGTGAGTTGCCCAACTGGGTCAGTACCCAGTGTCCCACTCTGTTATGACTTCAGAGGGGCTATGAAAGGACCAGAAAGGCCCTGTGCCTCTGAAGTAGGCAGAGTGGTGGCAGCCCTGCCCAGCTGCTGCCAGGCCCACGTGTGGTACTGAGCTGCCACGTTGTCCTTGGAAAGGCAAATGGTCACCACGTCGTGACTTCCACTCATATTCTGCTGGTTGTGGTGAAGGTTACTTGCCAGACTGATGGGCTCCAGAGACTCTGGAGAGGTGAGTGGACCGGGAGTGCTGTATTGCTCGGTGGATTAACCCTGCTGTCCACAGCTGAGTGTGTGGGGAGGACGTGGGTCTGGTTGGAAGTGGGCACTGGTCATGCCGGTGGGAGGTATCTGTCTACCTACGACACTTTCCCTGTCTGCTTCCTGTCTGCTGTGGGCTGGGTGGATTGGCTCCACCAAGCCCTTCTCCCATGATGTTCCTGCCTTGGAGTCAGCTGCCCATTGACTGAAACTTCTGAAACTATGAGCCCAATGAATCTCTCACCTCCTAAATTTCAGGCGTTGGGTATTTTGCCTGGCAACAGGAAAAATTACAAATATGGTTGTTTAAAAAAACCCCAAAACTCCAAACCACTGCAGCCATCTCATTTTTCTATAAGGGTTCTCATCAAGAAATAGAGACAGCAACTTCACCTTTCTGAGGGTCGGGACCTCTTCCTCCCAAAGGCGAGCTGTCCAGATCGGTGTGTGTGTATGTGTGTGTGTGCGTGTGCGTGTGTG
>NW_022900947.1:1463067-1474159 GCF_012274545.1 Fukomys damarensis | reverse complement strand
GTGTGCGTGTGTGTGTGTGTGTGTGTGTGTGTGTGTGTTCCAGGTGGGGGATGGAGAGAGCAGGGGGCCTGGGGGGAGGGTGGCACGTGGAATGTTCCAGAAGTACCAGGAGGCCAGGGTGACAGAGCAGAGTGGCTGAGGGGGTTGGCACTATAAAGATGTGGCAGTGGGAGCCGGGGAGGTCCTGAGCAGTCAAGGATATCTTCTGTATCACCTTTCAGCACATTCTTTCTGGCACCTGGGGCTAGGGAAGAGCTGAAGGGATAGCAGGTAATGGCCCCAACCTCTGATGGCAAGATGGCACCTCGGATGGTAAGCTGGGCTCATGTGCTGAGCAGCATGTAGGAGATGTGGGGGCCGGGTGGATTCATTTGCCTCTGGATAGGTCACATAGGAGGTACCACGGACACTGGGAGACGATGATGCTTTCAAGTCTGGGGCTCACCCAACTGCCCACCAACTGGAGACTGGACAAAGAAAATGTGGCTTTTTGTTTGTTTGTTTGTTTTTTGAGATAGGGTTTCACTGTGTAGTTCAGACTGCTCTGGAACTTACTGTGTATAGTGCCAGCTGGTCGTGAAGTTGCAGCGATCCTCCTGCCTCAGCCTCCTAATTGCTGGGATTACAGGTGTGCACCCCATCTGGCTAAGATGTGTTTTTAAAAATAAAATGGAGTACTACTCAGCCATAAAGAGTGAGAAACTATGGGCTGGGGATTTAGCTCAGCGGTGCTGCTGCCTGTCTCTCAAGGGCAAGGTCCTGAGTTTGATCCCCGGTACCAAGAAAAAATAAATAAATAAATAAAATAAAAAAATCTGGGGCTCAGGAGACAGGATGGAGCTGGAGGGCAGGGTCAGGAGCTGCAGCTGGCAAGGTGCCCCAGAGCCTGAGGACCACTGCTGAGAGGCTGGAGCTCCAGCTGGAAAGGACCAGGGCAGTGGCAGGGCCCAGAGGTGGCTAAGACTAGACCCACAGATATAGCGACAAGGTGGCAGGACCAGCCCGGCACCTCTGAGGAGGCTTCCAAGGTCTGCCTGACCCTCACAACCAGTGTGGAGGTGAGGCTGCTGCTGCTGGCAGCCAGGAGCTTCCAAAGCCAGTGTCTTCTGTCTGTTCCTCTGTGTGAGACACACACCATGACAGCCCTCACCAGGCGCTGGTGCCTGGCTCCCTGACGCCCAGCCCTGGTGAGAGATGCCCTGTAAACCACCCAGCCTTGGGGGTTCTTGGGAGAGGGGAGGAGCTGCTGCAGCAGTCAGCGGGGAGTCTCATTGGATCTAGACAGTTTTGCTGGGGCTGCCGGATTGGGGTCCCAAGGCCTCTGGGGCTGACCTGAGGCAGAGAGGCAGAAAGCTGCTGAAGCCCCAGCCTGGGGCAGGCCCTCGGGGCTGGGCTACCGGCCATGGAAACAAGGGGTGGAGCTGGGGTTCTGGCCACACCACCTGCACCTCCATGTCCTCCTGCAGGGCCCCAGGCTAGGGGAGCCACCGGGCCTTTTCCCTGGCCTGGCCCTCAGTTCTTTTCATCATTTCCCCAACATGTTTAGGGCCTCAGGGAAAGACATGGGGGGCAAAGAGGCACGGAAGTGGAGGCACTGTCCCTGGAGGACCCTCAACTCTGCAGCCAGCCCTGTACCCACACTGAGCAAAACAAGGGCAGCAATGCCCACAGACAGCCCACAGCCCACAGTCACAGACAAGCGTCCCCCAGTGAGTGCTTCTGTAATGACAGCACCCTTCAGGGGAGGGTGGGAGCGCCCATGTGACAGTCCCTCAGCATTTCTCTGGTGGACTCACCTCCCCCATCCAAAGTGCTGGGCCCCAAGGTCTTGATGGCTGAGGTACAGGAATGCAAGCACCCTCTCCCTGGGCACCTGCTCCAATGGACAGTGGGTGTGGGTGTGGGGTCAGAACAGCTGGGGCAGTGATCAGGTGACAGGGAGGGCCGTGGGCAGAGGGTAATGCCGCAGCAAATGTCATTGGTCCCCTCCCAGGCTCCACACCACATCCCAGTGGCCCAGGCTCTAAATATGCAATGGGAGAGGAGGATAGTATTCTCAGGGATAGGGCAAGAGTGGAGGACTTAGGTGGCCAGCCCCAAGGGGTGGTCTGTCATTTTTCCCAGGAGTAGGCAGGCAGGTGAATGAGGTAGGAGGTGTCAGCAACTCCTCGCTCCCCAGGGCTTGGATGGTGGGCAGCTCCTTTCTCTGCTGGAGGCCAGCCTGGTTAGCTACACGAAGCCCATGAGGAGCTGTAGCTGCGGCCACCCGGCGTACCACTGTGCACACAGCTGTGCCCCTGTGGAGCAGGAGCTGGGGGAACAGGAGTACAGGGCTTCCTCTTCCAACCTGGGCTGAGGACAGGCTGGCTGTGTGCCCTGACTGACAGCCACTGTGTCTTCTCACTGTCCCCCATGATAAAACATCTCCCATACAAACGGGGCCTCTGCTGCGTGATGGGGATTTGCCCGGGCCTCTCCCTGAGCTGTGTTGTGGAAGTGAGATGCCATGTGGAGTGTGTCATCAACACAGCCGCCCCGACCCTACCTGCAGGGAGGTGGACACGGCCTCCAAGAACAGCTCAGGACTGTCTTTCTCTGGGTTAAATTTGTCCAGATGCTCTATCACAGTCTCAATGCATTTTCTGTAGTAGGCCATCTTCCCAGGCAGGCCCCTGAAATAAACCACCGCAGGTCACGTTCTCCACATCCTCTGGGTGCCAGCTTGACTGGTGGCAGAAGTGGCGCAGGGACCCTTCCCAGCACTGACAGGAAGCCCACTGGGGTGCCAGGGACCTTGAGTGGTAAGGAGCATTGATTGGTATAAGCAGGGGCCCTGGCTCAGATAAACTGAGGCCCACTTCCTGGACCAGTCTCCTCTGACCTCCGTTGCTTCAGTGGCAACGGACACCTGGGACAGCCTTGCTGAACTCACCCCCACCCCGGTCTCCCTTTCCCACTCAGCCCCAGCCCAGTGCCTGAGGCACCCGGCTGCTTCATGAGCCTCTGGAGCCATGTTTCCGATGGAATGAGCCCTGGGAGAGGGCCAGGAGCCCAGCCCAGGCTGGTGAGGGAGGATGGTGGTTATGATGCTACACTTAATTATCAATTTGACTGGAGTAAGAGACTCTGAGGTGAGTGGACCAGGGGGGCATTGTACTCATCAGTGGATTACCCCACTGATGTTCACAGCAGAATTCACTGGGTGGAGGTGAGGACTGGTTGGAGATGGCCCCTGGGGGCTGCCATTGGAAGGTGCTTTGCTGGCCTCTTCTTCACCCCCCGCTTCCCAGCTACCCGAAGTAAGAGCCTTGCTCTGCCATACCTTTCCACAGTGATATTCCTGCCTTGGAGCAGCTGACCATGGACTGAACGCTCTGAAACCATGAGCCAAATAAACCTCTCCTTAGAGCTGGGGATGTAGCTCAGTGGTGCTGCTGCCTGCCTCGCAAGTGCAAGGACCTGAGTTCCATCCCGGGTACCAATAAACAAACAAACCTCTCCCTGAAGTTATGGGCACTGGGTATTATGACCCAGCAATGAGAAAGCTGACCAATATGGCTGTTTACTCAGGAGGCACTATGCAAAGGAGGGACCAAATCACAAAAGGTTGAGATCCCCAGGTCCAGTACCTCCATTTTATTTATTTTTCTGACACTGGGAAGTGAGATCAGGACCTAGGGGCTTGCCATGTTAAAGATGAGGTAACTGAGATCCCGGCCTAAGTGTCCAGGCCTTACAGGGCACTGAATATCCATAAACATGCCAGCCGGGGGACATGGGCTTGCCAGGCCCCTCCTGGGTAGACCAGGGAGGAGACACTTGAGATACGGCTGCGGTCCTGAGAGCTGTCTCTTCTGACCACAGGTGGCCCCCCACTGCCCTGGGAGGAGGTGGACCTCACGGGCAAAGGCTCCTGCAAATCTGGGCTCTGGCTGAACTGCTCAGGGCGGCCACAGCAGGCAGTGCCGCCCCACTTGGGTTCCTCTTCCATCGCCCTCTCCCCATCTCTTGTCCATCACTCTGGGCCAGAAGCAGTGTGCAGGGCCACCATTCACTGCCCTCTGGGGCACTGGCGCCTGGCAAGGCTGCCCATTGGTCAGTTATCAGGGAGCAGCCCCAGACCTAGGCTATGCAGGCCAGAGAAGACTAGAAAGCACGGTGGGCAGAGCCCCAGCATTTGACTGATCCTGGCAGATCCCAGCCAATCCTACCAGGTCCATGGTTGGTCTTCCCCTCCCTGTACCCATGAGGCTATGGGAAGCAGAAGAAAAGCACTTTGAGCATTAGGGAATTATTCCAAAAGATCCAAATGCACAGGAGTTCCAGGAACAAAAGAGAGAGAAATGAAACAAGACATTGCCCAGAGGGAATCATGAAATTTCCAAGCAGGAGACGTCCCGGAATGCTTTCAGGGTAGGTAAGGGCTTTGGAGCAACCTCAGCTTCTAGTGAAGACCCACGGGAGCGCCTGCCAGCCCTGAGGCCCTGCCCATCCTCAGGAGCAAGCCCAGGGGAGACACATTACGGGAAGGAGATGCAGGTGACCCCATGTACCGTGGGTGAGTGGCAAGATGAGGACAAAAGAGCCTAACCCGGATGCTCCCTGGGTGGGCTTTGATAAGCAGGGAGGGAAAAGGCTGGGACATCTGTGTCCCCACCACCTCTGGCTGCACCCTGGTCCCTGCACAGCTGGTGACTGAGGCCTGATGGGGCTGTCCTCATAGGGCTGCTCTACACCTAGCCCTGGCTCTGCATGACAGAGCCAGCAGCAGCCTCTTGAATGAGGCCAGAGGAATGGCCTTTTAAAAATGGGCTTGAAGCCCTGGTGCCACAAACAGGCCGTGGAAATCTGAATCAAGTGAGTAAGTGAGTGGCTGGCATGACCAGGATGCCATCCCTGCCCCAGCTCACCAGGCACATAGCTTACCCCATGGCTGGAGAGCGGGCAGCAACCTAGCTGTGGATGCCTCCCAGGCCAGTGTGGTCTGGATGATCAGGCAGGGGAAAGATAGGGGCTCTGCAGTGTGGACGACACCAGACTAATCCAGTAAACAGACAGATCCACGGATGCTGAGCTGTGGATTTCACGGCCTGGTGTAGCCCTGTGCAAGATGTGGTTTGTCCAAGGCCACCCATTCCCTCGCCTGCTGGTTTGCCTTCTGGCCCCTCCCACCAGAGCCGCCCCACCCACGTCCTCAGCAGGCGGAGGGCTGGACAGTGGGACAGTGACCAGGTCCTCTCCTGCCTCTGGTCCCTCAGACCACCTCCAGTGAACCTGGGGGGCCACCCAGTGAGCACCTCTGGCAGGGACAACTGCTGTCCCTTGCTCCTCAGCCTGACAAACTCAGAGCAGGACTGCACTGCTTGACAGGTGTTACACCCAGTGGCTGTTGTGGCTCCTCCCTGGGAGGGGCCGAGCTGCCAGGCATCTATGACACAGCCAAAGCTCAGCAGCTGTCACTGGGCCCCAGGGACCAGGGCTAGATAGCTGGGACAGAAAGCACTTTCACATTGTGCAGGTGTCACTGGGAGCTTGAGGACAGGGCAAGTAGGGGGGCTCAGCAATCCTGGTTCCGTCGTCACAAGGGCCATGCGCATCTAGATGCTTTAAAAAAAGGCACAGTGACAGCTGGGGACTTAGTTCAGTGGTTCTGCCATCTGCCTTACAGGTGCAAGGTCCCAGTACCCAAAACAAACAAACAAACAAACAAACAAACAAACTGAAGTGAGTCCCTCCAGGAATCTGGGAGGCTGAGGCAGGAGGGTCATGAGTTCAAACCCAGCCTGGGCAACTTAGCAAGACCCTGTCTCAAAATAAGAATAAATATAAAGAGCTGGGAGCCAGCCATGGTGGCGCATGCCTGTAATCCCAGCACTCGGGAGGCTGAGGCAGGAGGATCGCTGTGAGTTTGAGACCAGCCTGGGCTACACAGTGAGTTTCAGGTCAGTCTCAACTAAATAGTGAGACCCTGTCTCAAAAACCAAAAATAACAACAACAACAAAGAGCTTGGGATGTAGCTCAGTGGTACAGCCTCCCTGGCATCAATGGCTTCAATCCCCAGGACGGAAAACGGAAACTAACACTAACCAACCAATCAAAAAGACCTCCATGGGTATGGGCCTTTGGGGTGCAGTGGGGATGGGCCCACCATCCAATGGAACGGGACTGCAGAATTCTGGCCTCCTCCCTCAGGCCCCTCAGAGCCAGAGATACAGGGGAGAGAGGAAGGAGAAGGGGACAGGGTTGCAACCTTGTGCTGTCCCCAGGGGCGGGGAGTGACCCTTTGCAGCACTCTGGAGGTAAGTCTTTGCCCTAGCCCCGCCCCTTGTCCTGTGGGTGTCACCAGCCTGCAGCGCCTGCCCCTCAGAGTGGGCACGGCCCCTCCAGTTCAGTGTGAGTAGAACAACCCCAGGTACTCCTGGACCCACCTCGAGGGCAGCTGGGTGTGGCAACCCCAGGTTCCCGCTCTGTTACTCCAGAGGCAGGCTCTGTTCCCCCGGCAAAGCTGTTTTTCTCAGCTGGCAGACAAGGGCAGAAGCAAACGCTCAAGCAAACGCTGTGCCGCAGAAGGAGGCGGCCTGGAAGTTGGGACGCCCTGCTCAGAGGGGCCTCCAGAGGCTCCTTGCTATCAGTCAGTCATGATTTCTGGGGCATCCCCACCCCGTGTCCGGAGAGGCACAGACTGTGCAGGTGAGGATACCCAGTCTGGCCTTAAGCAAAGGGCACCGCCAGCCCACAGGCCCCTCCCACTCGGCCACCACCCGGCCGGTGGCCAGCAGCCCTGGGCCCTTCTCCTCCCTCGCTGCCTACTGCAACCAGTTCGCCATCCCAGGGGTTCCAGCAATCGCTCCCCACAGGGCTCCGAAGCCCTCAGGAGCCCGCCTCTCCTTCCTCTGGTGACAGACGAGCAGCTCCACCTATCCCCTCGCTGCCCGCCCCCTGACGTCACCGCGAGCCGTCAGCTCTGGGAGCCGCGGGCGTGGGCGGCCTCTGCACCCAGCCTGGCCTTTACCCCAGAGCGGGCACCGCGCCAGGGCCCAGAAATGTCTGGAATCCACGCCGAGGATAAAAACAGAAAAGACCACGCACCCTCAACTGTGCTTGCTCTCTGTTTGACTTTAAGAGATGACGTCCTTGACCAGGGAGGGGTGCCACTCAAAGACCATATTGACTTTTACAAACATGTTTTCTCCAGCCTTATTTTTCTACCATGTCACAGTGCAGTTTCATCATCCCGTTTAATTGGGAGATAGATGCCACAAGAGCGTTCTTTAAGGATATAAGAAAATAAAGCCTGTGTTGAGCAGGGTTTGGGATGGAGGTGGGTACCCTCCCGGTAACCCAAGGCCCAGGCTGGGCTTGTCCTTGCCTGACCCCTGTGACCTCTTAGGATAAGCCATGCCTTGCTGAGACCTGCCCTCGTCAATCAGGGAGGTAACACCCGCAGGACAGGGGCCAGCACGCACTAGGGAAAGGAACAGACCTGGGCAAAAGCGTGTTTAGAGACAGTGTCAAAGAGTTTTTTTTTTGTCCCCCTCACCAGTCACAGGAGGAAGCTGCTGGGGACGGGGCTCCCTCCCCCAGCATTCCCGAATCCGCCTGGAGGACATCAGGAAAAGGCTCCCTGCCCCTCGCGGGTGTGCAGAGGGCGGTTCTGTGCGGGTGGGAGCTGCTCCCAGGATGGGTGGGCTGTGTCCTGCCGCCTCTCGTCTTGGAGCCTGGAACATTCAGGGGAAAGCAAGTCGGGCGGTTTGGGGAAGTCTAAGAGGAGGCGCAGGAATCACACAGGCCCTCCCAGGTCAGAATTCTTGAGGGTGGGGCGCCTCTGAGGGTAAGCATAAGGAAAAGGATGTTTGGATTCTGAATCCCCACCAAAACCTGCCTGTGATCTTGGTCAAAAACAGTCACATCTTCTGGTAGGAAATGTCTCGAACTCAGCGATTCTCCTGCCTCAGCCTCCCAGAGTGCTGGGAGTACAGGTGTGTGCCACCACACCTGGCTCACCAGGGATTGAACTCAGGACCTTGTGCTTACAAGGCAGGCATGGTGCCTCTGAGCTAAATCCCCGGTCCTCATATTGATTTTTAAAATTTATTTGGTACTGGGATTGTACTCAGGTCCTTGTGCTTGTGAGGGGGGTGCTGGAACCTCTCAGCCAAATCCCTGGACCCTCATACTGATTTTTGATTCCACTAAGCAGGACTTGCCTATGCCCCACTTGAGGCAACTTGATAGGTGAGGCTGGAGCAGAGCTTCTCTTCCTCAGCAATCCTTACAGACAGAAATCCGAGTGTATGAGGAGCTTGAAATTCTGTCAGGCACAAACGAGCTCTACGTTCTCAGCCTCTAGAGATGCCTCATTTGCATAAGATCTCAAATGTATGTTAATTAAATACATTCTTTTCCCATGACTAAAGCCAGTCTCCTGAGGACTGCTACCAAGTCCTGCTCCAATGGCTTATGCTTAATGCACAGCCCAGGTGGCAGATTTTCCTGCTTGCTTTTCAATCTCGACCTGAGCACTAATCTCAATTCTTAGTTTGGCCTAACGCTGCTCAGCTGAAAGATGACATTTCCCAGCCTCCCTGGCAGTGGAGTGTGGTCACGTGGCTAAGTTCTTGACCTCTGAGAAGGAGGAGGGTATGAGACTTCTGGAAAGTCTCCCTGAAAGGGAAAGGCAATATACCCTTCTCTTTTTCATGTTCTGCCTGAGCTCAGGAGGCAATGGCAAGAAATCAGGCAGTCATTCTGTGTTGTGAGAAAACAGGAAACATGACAGCTGGAAAAGCTGATCCCTGATGTTAGGGCGCTGCTCCTGCCTGCAGGACTGTCTCTCTGTGGGCCTCTTTCATGGGAAAATGGACAATCTGTTTGGGCCTCTGTGATGTTGGGATTTTTTGTTTTGTGCAGCTAGCTGAACATAATCCTAACAGATATACCTGCCTCCCTGAGGCCAGCCTGTAAAAGTGAAATCTCAAAGCCTAGGAGGGGAGCTTCTGAGCAGCAGCATGAGCCCGAGACCTTGGGATTAGCCAAGCACAGACCACAAAAGACAGCCAGCCACATCCAGTAGATAACATAATCCTAACAGATATACCTGCCTCCCTGAGGCCAGCCTGTAAAAGTGAAATCTCAAAGCCTAGGAGGGGAGCTTCTGAGCAGCAGCATGAGCCCGAGACCTTGGGATTAGCCAAGCACAGACCACAAAAGACAGCCAGCCACTCATCCAGTAGATGATGACCCTGGGTCTGCTCTGAGTTGTGCTGAGAAAAGTTTTTTTTTGGGAGGAGGGGGCAGACAGGCTTTATGGGAGAAGATGGAGAGTGTGGTTTTGGACATGTTGAATTTGAGATCTGTTGGTGATCCAAATGGTGAAGACCAGGTAAACAGGTTTGAAGCCCCAGAGTTTAGGCTGAGATGGAAAGGCTGTGGAGAAGAACGGTGGTTTGTATAACCGTGAGACCACAGGAAAGCCCCCAGGGATGGGTTTCAGGGTAGCTACCGATGACTGAGCCCCAGGCCTCCAGGGCAGGCAGGCCGGGAGCAGAGGCCCCGGGAAGGAGCTGTGGGATGGAGTGGAAAGCAGAGTGCAGCTGCTCCAGCCAAGTGAGGACAGCCTGTCACCACAGGGGAGCAGTCAGACAACCTACTGCTGACAGCAGGAGATGAGAGGTTGAGGACGACTCTGAGTGGAAATCTGCTCGGAGTAAGTTCAAGGAAGAACAGGAAGAAGAGTTGGAGGTAAGAGGCAGCTTGGAGGGGTCTGCTCTCCAGAGTGTGTGGAGCTAGAGGGAAGGGAGGTCTGTCAGCAGCCAGCATGGGGTAGGGATAATGAGGAGGTGCAGGGAATGCCTCTGAATCCTGGGCCAAGGGTGGGCCAGCCTCCCACTCCGGAGTTTTCTGTTTTGTTGGTGCTGGGGATGGAGCCCAAGGCCTCCTGTGTGTTAGGTGCTTGGCAAGGATCCTACCACTAAGCTGTCCCGAGCCCTTCTACTGTGTCTTCGATCTGCACACCTCAGGACAGCCAAAGGAGCGGCGAGGCTGCTGGGTGCAGGCAGAACTGCCTGAGTTGGGACTCACCTCCTAAGGCCAGGACACTTCCACTTCTTTGCACCTCAGTTTCTTCCCCTGACATGGGAATTTGAAGTGAGACCACTTATTATTCATTTTTAGCTTTGTGTTTGGCATCTACAGGTACTCACATTTTGGTGATTTATTTTACTTTTATTATTTATTTATTTTTGCTTTTTTTTTTGGACAGGGTCTCACTGTTTAGCTCAGGCTGGCCTTGAACTGAATGCGTAGTCCAGGCTGGCCTCCAACTCATGTCAATGTTCCTGTCCCAGCCTCCTGAGTGCTGGGATTACAGGCATGCAATACCATACCCGGCTAATTTTATTTTTAAAATTCTTGTAGTGTTTTCATAGATGCAAATTAGGGGACCCATGAGGGAAGCAAGGCTTACAGGAAAGTATCTTTTCAAAAAGCACTGAGCACTGAGGTGATTAAAGGAAAGGCAGAAAAAAAAGCACCTTTAACTTTCAAGTGAGGGTGATTTTTTTTTGGGGGGGGGTACCGGGGATCGAACTCAGGTCTTTGCACTTGCAAGGCAGGTGGTGGAACCACTGAGCTAAATCCCCAGCCCTACACCTTTAACTTTAATCGAGGAATTGGGACAAAAAAAAAATCAAAAAGTGGGAGCCAGGCGTGGTGTCACCTGCCTGTAATCCCAGCCTTCCGAAGGCTGAGGCAGGAGGATAGCCACAAGTTCGAGGCCTGCCTGGCTACATAGTGAGACTCTGTCTCAGAACAAACAACAACAAAAGGCCCAAGATCTAATATTTAAAAAAAAAAAAAAAAAAAAAAAAAAAAACAGTTTAAAAGACTAAAAGTAAGTGAAAGTCGGAAGAAAGAAGCAGCAAGATTAGCATTCAAGAAAATGGAAAATGTCCAGAGAGCAGACCCAGGGCCCGCGCCTCGATCTGTCCCGTACCTGCGGCGGCCGGTCTTCCACGGCTCCGCCTACGCGGAAGGTCCCAGCGCCCAGTGGGCGCCGGGTAGCTGCGGGCTCAGACAGGGCTGGGGGCTCTT
>NW_022900947.1:1462063-1462302 GCF_012274545.1 Fukomys damarensis | reverse complement strand
CTTCGCTCCCAGGCGCTCGGTTCTGGACGTGCGGCTGCCTGCGCCGCATGGTCCCCGGCCTGCGGGTCCAGTAGTCCCCACGACTTCTGGGTACCCTCCCTGCACCGGAGATACCTTTCCCTACTCCTGCTCTCCCGAATCCTGGTCCGGGGTGGCGGCCCCAGCCTCCCTCTCCGCCCCGAGTGGACTTTAGCCGGCTCACTCCTGTCCCCGTCCCCAGGTCTCCCGGTCTGTGGAGG
>NW_022900947.1:1433533-1461352 GCF_012274545.1 Fukomys damarensis | reverse complement strand
ACTTGGGTGCGGTCAGCACCGCGAGCAGCGAGGGCGGGAGCACGGCCAGCTGCTGGACGGGCAATTGGGCATCCGAGGCCCGGCGTCCCCAGCCGATCCAGGATGCAACGCCTTTTCCCGCGGCGCGGACCAGTGTTCTTGGCCCAGCCTCCAGCCCCTGTCCCCCTCCGCGAGCGCTCTCTGGGGTGGGTTTCCTTCAATGTGTGTCAGCCCCACGCCCGAGTTTTAGGGCCAAGCTTGGGGAACCAGAGTGTTGCGTTGGGGGTTTGCAGTGCACGCAGGCTGCCTCTAGACTCTCGTTCATTCCTGGCCTGGCCACAGGGGCTCAGGCTCCCAGACCAGTGGCAGCTGGAGTTTAGAGCCTGGCCTGCCCCTGGCCACGCCCTGGGCGCTCAGCTCTCTCCTTGCCTGGCCTGTTGGTCTGCAGGGCACAAGACAGTCCCTGCATTGATGTTTGTACAGGGAGTAGCTTTTCCTTTGTGACCTTCTGTCACCAGTTAACGAAAACCCTATTCCAGTTGTGAAGAAGTCACTTCAGAGTGGGCAGCAGTGTTATTTTCTCAGCAGCAAATGGCATGGGACAGATGGGGTAATGTGTGCAGGCCAAGTGACAATTTGCTGTTGTTGGGGACACTTGTGTTACTGGGGCCTCTTTGGTCCTTTGCATGGCCACTGTGGGAGAGGTGATTTCCAGGGTCCCGCTGCTTAGGCTGTGGACAGGAAGGAAGAGGAATCATGAACTGTTCAGCAGCAGTGGAATAATTTCCGAGTGGTCTTACCTGCTCCACTTTAGAAAAAAGACTGAAAGTGGGACATATTACCACCCTGACAATGTGCCCCAGACTTAAGAATTGTGTCCCTGACGTCCCCTTCTCTCTGCCCTTCCAGGCACACTCCTGTGGTGGCCACCTGGAGTGGAGCACTGGAGCCTTAGCTGATCCTGATGATTCAGCCCAAGCTGTGTGGTTGGGGAGAAGTGAGGGGCTGAATAAGATGCCAGACCCCTGCTTTTCCTCATTGTCATCTCTCTGGCTGTTTCACATTTGTCCCTGGCCCTTGGATTTGAGCCATAACTCAGTCTCAGATTTCGTCTGCTGGCCATAGTCATTGTGGCAAGCTGGTGCCCTGTGGTCAGTCTACATCTCTTGTGTAAGATCTGTCTGTGGAGTTAAGTATCTTGATTGTTTGGAGAGTTGGACTTGTTATCTCACCCAATAGCTTTTCATTTTTCAAACCAAAGTTTAGATTTTTACCTTGACTAGAAGCCGGATTTTATGCCTCTTGCTCTCTGGTTGAATGTATTTTGGTGCAGGGAGCCCAGAGTCAGTTCTGGGATGATTCCTGGAAAAGTTGAAATGTTCAGTGCTGGAGGGGGGAGGATGTTGCCCCCATTTCGGATTTTTTTCCATTTTTATATGTAGATATACACTTCAAACTATGTTATTTGGTACCGGAGATGGAACTTGGCACCTTGCGCTAAATCCCTGGCCCTTAAACTGCATTTTTACTTTAATCCCTGCTGTGGTTTAAAACTAAACATTGAACCTTTTCTTTTTGTTTTTCTTTTTCTTTCTTTCTTTTTTTTTTTTTTTGGTTTTTTGAAACAGGGTCTCACTATGTAGTTGAGACTGACCTGGAACTCACTATGTAGCTCAGGGTGGTCTCGAACTCACAGTGATCCTCCTGCCTCAGCATCCCGAGTGCTGGGATTACAGGCATGTGCCACCACACCCAGCCCTGAACCTTTTCTTTGTTAATTACAATGTGGTTGAAAATATTCTGAAATAAAAATCTTAATTCATAAAGGAACCCTTCTCCATTGTTGGTGGGAGTGCAGACTGGTGCAACCACTATGGAAATCAATATGGAGATACCTCAAACTGCTGGGACTAGCGGTTCCATTTGACCCAGCCATAGCTCTGCTGGGTATCTTTCCAAAAGAATTAAAAGAATCATATCACAGTGACATATGCACACCTATGTTTATAGCAGCACAGTTTGTAATAGCTAAAACTTGGAAACAGCCCATTTGCCCATCAGTTGGAAACTGGATAAAGAGATGGTTTTTCTATAAAATGGAATACTACTCAGCCATAAGGAATGAGAAATTAGATTCATTCATAGGAAAATGGATACATTTTGAGGATACACTCTTAAGTGAAATAAATAAGTCACACATGTGTAAATACCGAATAGTTTCTCTGGTGTGAAAAGCTATAATAGTACACAAGATCCTACTGGGGTAATTAACAGTGTGAAATAGGAAGAAAAGGGCTAAAGGTGTAGGGAAAGTGGGAAGGGTAGGGGAAAGGTAATAAGGGAAAAGAAAATAATATGAGAAAATGGAAATAAAGTGTTTGTAAATGGGGAGGGTGGAGGGGCTGAAGGGAGGGCAGGGACAAGAGGAAAAAATGAGAACCAAGACCTGTCATGTAAAAGTACAAGATCCCAGTAACGAATGTAACTGTATTGTATACCTAGAATGTACCAACAAACTCAATAAAAAGAAAAAAAAACAATTCATTGTTCCCGTAGTTCTAAAAAGTGATTGGAAAGCTTAAAATATTTTTATATGACACAGATTTTGATATCTGAATAGTTAATAACTACCTAAGTTGGATGAATAATACAATAGTTTAACAGTCAGACGACAATTTGCAAAGTATATTTCCATTCATTTTCTTAAAATCAGCCTTTTAAGCATTTGCGTGATTTTCCTTGATGGAGAGTGCTGGCCCTTTAAGTAGCATCCTGCCAGTGAGGGAAGGTGGTGCAGCACTCACTGACTGTTTTGGCCCTGCTGGGTGTTCTGTTTTTCTTAGGGTAAAGCCTTTACAAGAAAGTGTGATGCTTTAGGAAGGTTAAACATTGCACACCTTTAATCTCTGCTACTCAGGAGGCTGAGGCAGGAGGATTCCAAGTTTGAGGCCAGCCCGAGCAACTTCATGAGACCCTGTTTAAAAAAAAAAAAAAAAAAAAAAGAAAAGAAGAAGAAGGAGGAGGAGGAGGAGGAGGCGGAGGAGGAGGAGGAGGAGGCGGAGGAGGAGGAGGAGGAGGCGGAGGAGGAGGAGGAGGAGGCGGAGGAGGAGGAGGAGGAGGCGGAGGAGGAGGAGGAGGAGGCGGAGGAGGAGGAGGAGGAGGCGGAGGAGGAGGAGGAGGAGGCGGAGGAGGAGGAGGAGGAGGCGGAGGAGGAGGAGGAGGAGGCGGAGGAGGAGGAGGAGGAGGCGGAGGAGGAGGAGGAGGAGGCGGAGGAGGAGGAGGAGGAGGCGGAGGAGGAGGAGGAGGAGGCGGAGGAGGAGGAGGAGGAGGCGGAGGAGGAGGAGGAGGAGGCGGAGGAGGAGGAGGAGGAGGCGGAGGAGGAGGAGGAGGAGGCGGAGGAGGAGGAGGAGGAGGCGGAGGAGGAGGAGGAGGAGGCGGAGGAGGAGGAGGAGGAGGCGGAGGAGGAGGAGGAGGAGGCGGAGGAGGAGGAGGAGGAGGCGGAGGAGGAGGAGGAGGAGGCGGAGGAGGAGGAGGAGGAGGCGGAGGAGGAGGAGGAGGAGGCGGAGGAGGAGGAGGAGGAGGCGGAGGAGGAGGAGGAGGAGGCGGAGGAGGAGGAGGAGGAGGAGGAGGAGGAAGAAAAGAAGAAGAAGAAGAAGAAGAAGAAGAAGAAAAGAAGAAGAAAGGCCCAGGATGTGGCTCAGTGGTAGAGTTTTCCTGGATTGAGCCCTGGTACTGAAAAGAAAAAGGTGAAACATTTTGAAACAGCTGGTGTCTTCATTTGAAAGTTATCATCAGTGCTTGTGTTTCTTTCTGGATATGACTTCCTGCTGACTGACCTGGATGGATGTCTCTCACCACCAGGAGAGGTACAGGGCCCCTGACTCAGGCCTGGGCCTTGCCTGGATTCGTGCCCATCACCACAGAGCACCCTGGTTAACCAGGGCAAATCTGTGTCTCCATCTTTGAGGAGAGGTTGACCTGCTGGCCAGTGGTGCTTGCTGTGGACGGGGTAGTTGTTGTGGCTGATTGCCACACTCGGTGCCCCCACAAAGAGCCCTTTCACACACACCCCCAACCCACTTCTGGAGTAAGAACTATCGACCTTCAATGTTCCTGCCTTTGTAGAGGGGCATTTCTTATAATTCTTCGCACTGAGTGATCCGGCCTTGATTTTAACATTCTGGTTCTGGTAGAGGTGAGAGGCCTTTTCCAAGAGAATCCTGAGGATCTGGTGGGCATGTTTCCTAGGAGCCTGTGTAGTCTGTGTGGGTGCCAGTGGGACCTTGTGGATGCTGGCCAGCACCAGGCCACGCCTCAGTGGGCCAGGGGTTCAGATCCACACCTGGGGCTGCCAGGTTTCAAAGTGCCAGCCCACTCTGCCATGGGCCCTCTAGTGGAGCTGTCCACCTGCACCATGGCCACGTGGTACCCTGGAAGTGAGTGGCTGATGGGCAGGTGCCAGGGCGGGTGGCCTGGCCTTGTATCTGTGTGGGCCCATATTTGTGGAAGGTTCAACCTGTCCCTCATTTCAGGGCTCCTGACAGTGGCTGAGGAGAGGGGTGATGACTCAGGTGGCAGACACCTCTGCAAACAGAAGCAGGTATCTGCAAGCCCCAGGCCCAGAGCACTGGGAGAGGTCTTGGTGGAGGCAGATGACATGGGGCCTTCCCACACCAGCCTGCCCAGGAGTGACTGGGGAGTGGGCCTGTGCTGGAGCAGCCACCAACTTGTGCCTTGAGCCTCCCACTCTTCTGCTCTGCTCCCCCTACAGCACTTCCAGTGCCCAGGCCCATGCCTCTGCCAGGCACAGGCCTGCTGCAGCTTTTGGGATTTGACCATTAACTTTACCCGGGATGTTCACCGACTGGCTTCCCGCCGATCAACCAAGGGCCGAGTGGAGACTGGGCTCATGTGCGTGTGCAGTAGTGAGTTCTGTTGTACCTTGGTACCGGCCAGCTCCCTCTGCTGTGGGCATGGGTGGGGCTGGGATGCTCAGCAGTGCTGAGTCAGGCAGGTTGGCAGGGCCCAGGCTGCCCATCTCTGTGGCCCAGATTTCCCTGCCCTCCCTCTGGGGTCCTCCATGCTGTACAGGGTGAGGTGGGGGCCAGCCCCTCCCTTGGCTCTGTTGTCTGGTCTCAGGCAGGGACAGTGTGGTTCCTGCGTGGCGGAGCGTGGGGTGCCTCTGCCAGGTGAGAGTGAGGCCAGCTGTGGGGGCAGCATCTGTGCGACTGTAGTCACCAGTCAGAGCAATGCGCTTACTGGAAATGTGCGACACAGTTTCTGTGAAATGGGTGAGCCCAGGCCAGGAGTGGGAAGCTTGGAGTAATTGATGTTTGGACTCGGCGGTGTCATGTGGGCAGTCGCCAGGGAGAGGGAACACAGGGCTAGGCGCTGTGCCCTGAGCTCTGGAAGGGGAGGAGTTAAGTGACTGCCTTCTGCCTGCAGAAGAGATGGATGATCTGAGGGTTCGAGTTTGAGCTCCCAGGAGCTCTGGAACAGCGGAAATGCAGATACCTGTGTAGACCTGCAGGCCTGGGCCTCAGTGGCTGCTGGCACTGTGCCATCTGAGCGGATAGCTGTGCGCTGTCAAGTGCTGTGGGCTCTAAGTCTTTCCTGTTCACTTGTCTTGAGCTTTGCTCCTCCGTGGCTTCTGTGTCTGAGTAGCGTTAGGGCCACAGAGAGGGCAGTGGCGTCTTCTGCTGGGGGCTAGAGAGGGGATCTGTGCGCCGTCCTTCCTTGCTGGCTCCCCAGTTTCCTCAGCTGAGAATGGAGCTGTTGGGAGCTTGTAAACGACTGCGGTCAGCGTTGGCCGAGTTCACGGGTGGGCCGAGGCGGTGTGGACCTGTACAGAGCTCTGTGGGGTCAGTGTCAGGGTCTGGTAGTGCCCAGAGCTACCACAGCTCCCATCTGCTCCCACGAGGTCCTGGGATGGGAGGGTCTCCCCAGGCGTGGCAGCCCTGCGCTTTCTCCTCCATGTAGCTGGTCAAGTTCTGTGTGCCAAGGGCAGACCCTGATGCCTCAGGTCACCCTGGGCATCTGGATGGGCTCAGATACAGGGAAGCACAGGGACAGAAGAGGAAGATGCTGCCCGCCTGCTGCTCGGGGCTTCCACTCCCCTGTTTTAGGAGGGCTGGGGTGAAATTAGCCAGCGTGGGTGGCAGGAGAGTCTAACCACAGCCCTGGCCATCTGCAGGGAAACTGCGCCTGCCCCGTGTGCAGCTGGCTGGGCTGGTGGTGGGGAGGGGTTTGGGCTCAGAGCTTTGGAGTGGTTGTTTTTGTTTTGTTTTGTTTTTTGGTACCCAGGAATAAACTCAGGACCTTGCACTTGCAAGGCAGGCCTGGTGCCACTGAGCCAAATCCCTGGAGTGGTTGTTTTTAATTTAAATTTTATTTTTACACGTACGGGTTTGCAGTACCTGATAATCACATTCCTCGTGGGGAGTCAGTATGTGGACATAACCTATCTTCGTTCTTTTCCCACCCCCACCCCCATTTCTTGGTCTTCTCATCTGTACAAGGTCTGTCTCCCAACAAGTGAACTTGCTGGACTTGCTGGACTTGACAGCCAGGGAGGCAGAGCTGGGCTGTGAGGTTGGGTCAGGTGGACCCCAGGGCTGCAGTCCCTAAGCACTGTTGTCCTTTGCGTGTCACAAGAACTTCATTATCTGGAGGAAGAAACTGTAGCTGTCATCGGTTTTTACATAGATTCCATTTGGTGAAACAATTCCTTTTGTATTCATCATAGTTGGATTGCGGAGAAACTTAGATATTGATGGGCAGTTCAAGTGTTTGAGGGAGAAAGACAAAAATAAAATTTTTTTTCTGATCTGAATAGATTAAGCAGAAGTGGAATAGAACATTTTATATTATGGTAATTTATGCAGAAGAATTGGGTAAGATGAATGGGATGATTTTTTTGCCTGTAGCAAGTATGTTGAAGCACTCTCAATTTCTCATTGTTTTTGTCCTGGGTGGGGCAGGGGACCAGGGGACACTTTAGACGGGGCTTCCTTCATGGTCCTCTGAGCTCTGGTCTCTGCTCTGGATGCATTTTGCCCCATGAGGGTGCCCCAGACTTCCTTCGTGACAGCTAGTTGGGGGACACTGGCTTCCCAGGGGGACAGGGTATGCAGACCCCATGTTGGACAGTGTTCATAGGCAGTGACCTTTTCTTGAGATTTCAGTTTTGGAAAATATTTCTAATACTTTAGAGGTATTATGAGCATAAAAAGAAGTCTAAATGCACTGTCAGCTCTGTTAAGTGTCAGGCACATTTACAAATTGTGTGCCCTTTGACTTTGAGCCGAAGCAAGGAATAGCCCAAGTGTCTGTCAGCAGCGGAGTAGACAAACAGAATGTGCCATATCCCTGCAATAGAATATTATTCAGTCTTAAAAAGGAGTGAAATTCTGATAGATGCTACAAGATGGATGTACCTTGAAAACACTGTAGTGAGTCAAAGAAGGGCAGCATAAAAAGGCTGTGTAAAAAGCGTGTCGATTACAAAATGTGCAGAATAGGCAAATCCACAGACAGAAAGAGATTGGTGGTGCCAGGGCTTGCTGTGGGGAGGGTGGGGACAGGCGGTAGTTTGTAAGGGTTTCCTTTAGGGCTGATGAGACAGTGTCAGTGCTGGGGATTGAACTCAGGGCCTTGAGCATTCTGGGCTCACGTTTAACTCCCTCAGCTCTGAGGAGAAGTTTCAAGACAGGAGACGGGAGGGCTGACAACACTGAGGGCACCAAGTCCCCTGGAGCCCACGCTGTAAACTGTATGTCACGTGACTTTCACCTTGTGGAAAGAAATCACAGCTTCTTATTTATTTCAGTGCCTTGGCCTTTAAAAAATATTTTTTAAAGTTGGAGACAAGTTCTCGCTAGTATGCTAGTAGTTCAGGCTGGACTCAAGCTTTCATTTCTCCCGCCTGCCACGCCTCTGGAGCAGAGTACACAGTAAGAGGTTTCCCCACGGGCAAGAATCCGCAGTCAACAGGAGCAGCCGGATGGCAGGAACCTGGGTGTAAAGGGACAAGTCTGAGTTGGGAGCAGGTGGTAGTGGGGTTTCAGCTGGAGGTGTGGAAGGACCACGGTCGGCAGGGAGGGTGAGGATGTGCGTGAAGTCTCCATGGCCAGGAGCACAGGTTGACATGGGGGACCAGTGGCAGGATAGGATCAGCACTGTCATTTGGGGGGGCAGGGGTAACTCCAGGGAGAGGGTGACAGCTGGTGACTGGCACGGACAGATGAGGGACGTGGGGTCTGGGCCTGGTTGGGTAGGGCTGAGAGGTGGAGGGGTACTGCGTGGGGAGCGCAGAGCTGGGACCCGGAAGTACTGGATAGTGAACAGAGAGAGACTTTAAGTACTGAGCTAGTAGAGAGAAGGCAAATCTTCCAGGACTAGAAGTGAGAGGACGCAAAAACCTGGAGTGGGAGCACAGGGAGGCCCACCTGTCTGTGGCCGCAGGAAACCCCCAGAGCTGAATGCTTCACCCTCCTCATTCACCCGGGGCTTGGGGGCATATGCCTGCTGCAAGAGGCTTCTCTGGGCCGGGCTTCTACCAGGTGGGGCGCAGCTGGACAGGGTGGTCAGCGGGGTGACAGTGAGCTGGGCGGGATGGTCTGACAGAATGATGCTTGAGACGGGCAGGGTTGTTCGGCTGGACCTCATAGGTCATCAGGGCTGGGGCAGCTGGTGGCCGGGCAGCTCTCCATGGCCTCTCATTCTCCCAGATTTTTTAGACTCTTCTCCTCTCTTCCTCTTTTTTGTGCTTCTGGAAATGTAATCTGGAGCCACATGCACATGGGAGGCAAGTGCTCTACCACCAAGCCACGTCCCCGGCCTTGAGTGAAGGTTTGTTTTTTCAGGGTATTCCCAGGGTGGCAGAGCCACTGCATCTCAGGTGGCTTGGCTTGTGTGTCACACAGCAGTGTCCCTTCTGTGGCACCCACTCAATGGCAGAGACTGTCCACGCCACTGCTCTGTGGGCAGCCAAGTCAAAGAAGGGTGAAGAAAGATGTACCCTGGGGGTCTCAGTGGTGGCCCAGGCTTGAGGCCTAGCATGTAGGGGTAGGGATGGAGGTGGCGCTATCTCCTCCTGGGGTGGCCGGAGCCAGCAGCAGAACAGGGAAGCCCTGCTGTCCACTGTGGCCCAGGGTACAGTGGTATGAGGCTCACTACCACACCTCAGGAGCAGAGTACACAGTAAGAGCTTTCCCCAAGGGCAAGAATCTGCAGCCAACAGTAACAGCCGGATAATAGGAGCCTGGGTGCAAAGGGATGAGAGAGGCACCTGTGCGACCGGTGGGACCACATGAGATCCCCCTGAGCAGGAGGCAGAGATCCTCCAGAAATGCAGATGTTGGTCTCTGAACTGAAAGCAACACCAAGTCACCCAGAAAGGGGTCCAGCAGCTGGAGGGGACTGGAGATTGGAGAGACATTGAGGAGATGGCCGCCTGCATGGTGGGTGGTAAAGTACTGGTGTTAGAGGCTCAGGTGCTTGGAATGGGATTTCAGGGGAGAATGCAGGGAGAAAGGAGCCTCTTTCTCATGGCTGGAAGTTCCCAAATTGAGTGACCAAATTCACGCACAGAGGCTCCCAATGGGTAAGTGTGGCTGCCTGGAAGCTGCAGGGACGAGTGAGCTTCCTGTCACCATAGTGAGGGCAGAGGTGCGTGTGGCTCACAGGGTTGAAGGGCCTCTCTGGCCTCCAGTGAGGGCGAAAGGGAAGGGAAAGGCCATCACCTCACAGGACAGCACACAGGCTGCCAGGCTGGGCGCCCAGATGCTGCAGAGCAAGCTCAAAGTAGTCCTGGCTGCCCTGCACAGGGGAGAATGAGATGGAAGACAGTTTTAGATCAAGACAGAAAAGTAACCACCCCCAAAGCCTTGCCAAAGAAGCATAGAACTGGGAAATGTGCTCCAGAAGACAATCAAAGTCAGAAGGGAGGTGTGGGCGGTGCACAGTGGCCAGATTTCAGCAGCGCATGAGCACATTCACCCAGAGCAGCGCTGCTGGGAGTGGGCTCGAGGGGAAGGTGATGGGAAATCTAGGGAGACCCCTGGGAGGGTCGGATTCGGGATGAGGCTGACATTGGAGCCGAGTGCAGGGTGGGAATTAACCCAGACTGTCCCAGGGGAGATGCATGTGGGAGGGGGCAGAGAGAGCCCAGAGACAGCAGTGTCCACTCAGAACAGGAGGAGGGAGAGGACAACAAAGCAAACACAGCGATACAAAGCCACCGTCATACCGCAGGAATAATTGCAGTTGTGTTGGCCGCCAGAGTAAATGCCAGGGAGCCAGCACACCCGGCCAAGGACAGGACAGGGCTTAAGAGTCTGACTGTGTGCCTATAGCAGGAGAAACTTGCAAGGCGGCTCCTGCAGTGGCTGATGGGGGACGATTTGCCCTGCATTTCCCAAAAGCCAGTATGGCACGCACCTGTCAGTGTCAGGAGGTGGCTGCTGTGCTGTGCTGTGCCATGCTGGGGAGCCTGCAGTGAGGCTCCAGCTAGCTGTGTTTTCCATGTGCAGGGCCTGCTGTGGGCTCCCTGCTGTGGCCCCAGTGTCCCGGCAGCTCTGATGGGGAGGTTGGCCCGAGGGGTGATGTTGAGGAGCCTTTGGAAGAGACATGGAAGGGATGCAGGAGGCGCACAGGCCTCCGGACCTGCCCTCCGGGTTGCCTCCTGTAGGGCAAGGCGGCCCTGCCTTTTTGCGTTGCTGGATAGGTTGTCCATGGGACTGTCCTGGGGCCCTGGGGGACAGGGTTCGGGATGTCTGTCGGTAGTGCTCGAAGCCAGTGGGGAGCACACCCTTCGGTAATGGGTGACCTGAGTCCCCTCACCTTGGCCCTGTTGGGACACATCTTATTGTTGTATCTCCCATGTCAGCTGCGGCTTCCTGAAGGAGAGGACAGTGCTCAGAGAGTTGAGGAGGTGCTTGCTGGATTGACCGTTAGGCACGGTATAAATTAGGGGTGAATTCCAAAGCATTTTGGTTCTTCCTCACTTGGGAAGCCCTGCCCAGGAGGCTGCTGTATGTTAAGGAAGGAGATGGTCAGTCTGTATCGCAGTGGCCATGCTGTGGCCGGACAGGACTCTGTATGCGACCCAAGGACATCAGGGACCTGGGACATCTTTATTCTCTTGTGGGTACTGTGATTTCAGGCTCCTGCCCAGCCCTGGGTGTGAGCACTGATTGGGAGAAGCTAGCCTTCGTGAGGGCGGAGTTAAAACTGCACAGGACTCTGGCATGGGACCTGGAACCCAGCTCTGGGTACCCGCTCTGAGCCTTGGTCCCCACCTCTGTGTGGTGATGTCGACTTGTCTATGCCGAACACAGTGGCTCCTCCTGCCCTTGAAACTGGGCCCTGGCCCAGGAGGGGCAGCTTTACCTTGCAGCCAGCCAGGGCTCTCATGAACTCAGCAGCTGGGGTCAGAGTGTGGCTGCCTGTGCCCCAGATAGGACTGGGACCCTTTTGCACCCTGCCTGTGGGTGCTTCTGCTGTGTCACTGGTGGGGTGCACATGCGGTGCCCGAAGCTATGCTGTGGGCGGTTTTCCTGGTCCTGAGCATTGCAGCACGGAATCTCTGGCTGAGTCCCCGGAGAGTGAGCCCCTAAGCCTTCCCCGTGAGCCCCAGGGGCTGGCCAGGCTGGGCTCCTGTGGCCTGTGGGGGCCTCCCTTGGTACCCCAGGATGGCTCAGGCTATGGGTGGTGGCCTGGGGACTACCGGAGCCGCTGCTCTGTGTGCTCTGGGGCCCGGAAGGCTACCGGGGCTCTAGGAGGATGTGCTGGAGTGGAGAAGGCCGGATCTGGGTTGCGGCTCCCGAGGGTCACAGGCAGGAGAGACCTAAGGATCTGGGAGGGTGGAGAGTTGGCCTGGCCCATACTGGGTGCCCTGTGGCCTGTTGGCCCACTTCTTCGAGCCCCACCCCACTTGTAGGAGCCTGTGGGGACCCTGGCTGAGGCCCTGCAGGGGTGGCCCCGACCTGACCCCTGTGGTGTTTTTCCATGAGGAGGGTTGTGTCCAGTGGTGGTGAAGGGCAACACCCAGCCTAATCTGGCAGAGGGGAGGCCCTGGCCCTGGCCCTGGGGTGCCAGAGCACTGACCCCCAGGGACTTCCCTGCTGCTGCCACGCAGTGCTGCCCCAGGAGGTACGACTGTGTGCACGGAGGTGCTGCTGTTTCTGTGCAGGGTCTGGCGGCTGCTGTCCCTTTTCCTCCATGGAGGTGGCACAGAGGGGGTGATGCCGGCCACCTGTTCTTTCAGGTTCCTTGGTACATGGTGGAGTCATTTTGCATTCACGCAGCAAGCATTAACCGGGTAGTACTGTATGGCAGGTTACACAGGGGACCCAGCAGAGAGGAAGGTGGCAGTGGCTCAGCCTCACAGGGACTTTCTCACGGGCTGGGAGGGGCCAGGTTTAGGGAGGGCAGTGAGTGGCAGGGTGTTGGCTGCCCAGAGCAGTGTGGCCAGGTGTGAGGAAATTCCAGTGACCTGGAACCTGTGCCGTCCTAGGGCTCCCACAGGTGCACTGGGTGTCTGGATGCCCTGCAGGTGTGACATTGGGCTCATGCCCCAGGTGCCTGGCCTGATCCTGCAGGGCGGCACTGCCCATGGCACCCTGGGTTTTCATAAGCACCATTTTTTCAGGACACTGCTCCTGAGGCTGGGCTTGGATGTGGCTCAGAGGTAGAGCAGCTGTGTGCAGGTGGCCTTGGACTCTGCCTCCAGTGCAGTAAAACAACAAATGGGCAGTGAACTAAAAGAAACCTGTGAAACCTTTCCAGACACCTTTATGGAGATAGCAGGTGCCCCAGGCCACTATATGGCCTCTTAGAAATGGTTATCCTGGAGCTTTTATGTGGTAAGGGTTTCACTTCAATTAAAAAGCCAGTTACAAGAAGCCTCCATGAGGACCCTCGTGGTGACGGCCAGGCCTTGCTCTCGCCCATCTGCATGCTGCTTCCCTGAGGGCCCTGTGGTGGTGAGCACGGTGCCAGTCAATGCTGTCCTCGTGTCTTGGCTTCCTCTAGCCCACCTGGCCTCTCTGCTGTGTCCTGTGTCCTCGCCCCATGCCCTGTGTGCTGGGCCTGGGCCTCGGCTTCTCTGCGTTGTTCCCACTGCAGCAGCTCTAAGGCCCCACCCCGACGTCCCTCATGCTGTGTTCCAGCCCTGAGCTCTGCCCTGGCACTGGGCTCATTGGCATGCTGCCCGATGTCTCTTGTGAGGACATCCAGCGTGCGCCTCCTTCTCACCCTGTCCCCATCCTCCCACTCTCCAGCTCTGCGGAGTCAGCGCAGCTTTCCTGGCTCACAGTCATGCACTAGCAAGGTGCACCACCCTTCCCAGGGGTCCCAGGAGCACCCCCATTCACAGCAGCTCTGTTCCCTGGAGACAGCAACAACAGCGGATGAATGGGTATGGCGTGGAATACTACTCGGCCCTGAGGAGGAAGGGATGCTTATGAACCTGGAAGACACCATGCCGGGGAGACGAGCCAGTCTCAAAAGGACAGAGACCTTCTGTGAGGTCTTAGAGTTGTCACTCTGTAGAAACAGAGCATAGCGGCCATCACCCAGGATGGGAGGGAGGGAAGCCACTGCCACACAGGGACAGTTTGAGCTTGGCACGGAGTGAGCATCTGGAGAAGGATGGTGATGATGGCAGCACTGCTGTGTGCTTGTGCTTGGCGCTACTCAGCTGTGTGCTCAGAAATGTCTGAGATCATGGACTTTATCTCACGTTACTGCAATGTAGGGTAATGTGCAATGAAGGGCATTCTTAGGGTGTGGCCCCTGCCGATGTCACCCATTCACAGCCCATAGATCCTCGTCTTTCACCCTCCATGCTCCCCGGCTATTCTCAACACAGCTGCCAGACTGCTATTGCTTTGTTCTCTGTGTGTTTTTTTTTCACTACCAGGGATCAAATAAAATCTGTGGCCTTTGCACTGAGCTAAGTCCCTGGTCCCTCTTTTTGAATTTTGAATGTTGAGAAGGATCTTGCTGAGTTGCCCAGGCTGGGGTTGAACTTGTGTTCCTCCTGCCTCAGCCTCCCAGAGTGCTAGGATTACAGGTGTGCTTCACTGTACCTGGCTCAGACCATCCTTTAAACCCACAATTTGGGTCCTGTCTTGTGCTCAGAGCCACCCAGCAAACCACCAGTGGGTCAGAGGAAAGCCCTCCCATCCCTGGTCAGCTGCCCTCCATCTCTGCCAGATTGTTGGGCTACTAGCTGCTTCCTCTATGCCCCATGGCTGGGGTCTGCTCTGCGGGTTGCCCCTTCCCCCATCCACTTTCCCTTCCCCCATAAGAATCCAGCAGTTCGCTGGTGACCTTGGCCCTGGGGACATTTGGCTGTGTCTACAGTGAGGATGGCCCCATGGAAAGGAGTGGCTGGAACCCACCCTGATCTCAGTGTCCCCACCCCTGCCAGGTGTCTTCCTGGTTTCCCACCACCTTTTTGGAGCAGGGGTGGAGGGTCATCACTGTGCCACCCTCCTGGCCTGGTGTTCAGGAAGAGCTGGGCTGGGGATGGGTCTCAGGCAGCTGCCTCCCGCCCCAGGTGACAGGCTTTGTGATGGCGGGTAGTTTCGATGTCAGAGTGAGGGCCCACTCCTTCCCAGGGCACCCAAAGGTGTTTTCAGGGTGCACGTCCATGTTGAAGTCCATCCTCAGTGTGGGTGGCAACGTGCTGTGAGCTGGGTCTGGATAGAGTGAAAGAGGCTGAAAGATAGTGATTTCCACTGGCTGTTCTGGATCTGGGACTGCAGAGCCCAGGCTGTCTGGCACTGGACTCCAGGACTCTCATCGCTGACCTTGGTCTAGAGCTAGAGTCGCCATGAGCTTCCTGGGTTGGGCCGCCTGGCTGCACCCCAGGTCCCCAGCGTGCAGATGACCGCATGGGACATTCCAGTCCCCAGGCGCTGGAGCCAGCTCCCTGATGTCCCCACCCCTCCATCCGTTGGCACATTGTGGCCACTCAGCCCGGGGTGTGCTCTGGGAACTTGGCCGTGTCTCCTGCTCACTGTGCTCCTACCCGGCTGGCCGAGCAGAGCGGCAGCCTGGGTGCACACCCCTCACCTGCTCCAGGCAGACCGCGAGGCCTCTGGGCTTACAGAGGCTTTCCTCCGGTGAGGTAGTGCACAAGCGTGGCTGTTGCATGGGCCACCTGCTCTTGCACAGTAAGCACCATGGGGAAGTGGTTCTCACAAGACTGAGGCATTACGTCTCAGCTCTTCTCTCTGGAGTTGCCCGTGTCTAGAACGCAGAGCACATGGAACTTGAGTGCTGTCACTCTTATGTTAGCAATGGGGGGCATCAAGCAGGAGTGGTAGAAGTGGGGTGCAGCCAGGGTGAGATGTGCGGGGACTGGGAAACCTCAAGCTGATTGGAGAATGGCTTCACCCCTTCAGTCCTGCACAGGTGTCCAGCAGACGGCCTCTGCACCAGTCCATCCCCTTCATTCTTCTCTGCCTCCCTCCCTCTCTCCCTTCTTCCCTTTCTTCCTTCATCCCTTCCTCTTTTGTTTATTATGGTACTGAGCATTGAACTTGGGGCCTTCAGACTGAGCTACATCCCTAGCTCCTTTTGTTTTAAAAGTTTGAGTGAAGTCTTGCTAAGTTGCCCAGACTAGGCTCAGACTTGTGACCCCACTGGCTGTGCCTCTCAGTGTGCTGGGATGCAGATGTGTGCCTCCATTTCTTGGAGGAAGACAGAGGCTTCTCCTGGCTGAGGCCAGCCCTGGCCTTGGCCCGGAGTGTGGCATTGCCTTTACCAGTCACCAGCAGGGCATTGGCCCTGTGCCCTCTGCTGGGCTAGGCCCTGGGCCGGCTGAGGACCACACCCACCTCCCAACACCACAGTTGACGTATTTGCGGACACCTCTGCCTCTGATCGCCACAGCGGAAGTGTGTGCCTCTGCAGGCAGCACCCATGCAGGTGGGCAGGGTGTTGGCTGTCCACACGCTGCAGACCCTCTGTGGTGGATGCACTGTCTGGCTGGAGCTGGGCCTGGCTGGGGCATGTGCCCATGCTGATGTGCAGGGCTTGCTGTCCACGGAGCAGCATGTGGTCGGCCACCTGTGCCCCGCCCCTGCCAAACAAAGCCCTCTGGGCCCAGGCCCTGCAGAATGTGTGGCTCTTGGATCACACATGTGGCCGCTAGGCATGAACAGGTGACCCAGCAGTGCCACCTGCAGCAGGCATAGTGATGGGCCTGCAACATCTCCATTGAATCCCTGGAGCCAGTGTGTATGTCATACTGTATGCAAAGCGGAGGGAAGGCTTTGGCCAGCACAGCAGTTGCTAATTGGCTGACCTTAAAATGATGAGGGTTTTGATCCAGCTGTTCCCCTTCTAGGTATCTTACTGAAAGTTAAACATCTTGTATTACAGTGATCGTGCACAACTGTGTTTATAGCAACACAATTCATCATAGCTAAATCTTGGAAGCAGCCTGAGTGTCCATCATTGGATGAATGGGTGAAGAAAATGTGTTTAGGCGCAATGGAGTAGTACTCTGCTATAAAGAAGGAGAAACCTGAATCATTTGTAGGAAAATGGATGCATCTCGAGACTATGAAGCAAAATAAATCAGATATATAAGCTTAAATATCACATGGTTTCTTTTATGTGAGAAACCCAAAATATGAAAAGAAGATAAAAGATAGATAATAGGAAAAAGGGAGATATATCTTTTATAAAAGGGAAGGGGACCAAGAAATGGATGAAGTGGGGGGATGGCATACGAAGAATTAAGCTGTGTTGTGTACATGCAGCAACTCCCCATGACTGTACTGCAGATATGGACTCAAAACCCCTGAGAATCTGACGAGGTCTCCTGGGTATCTGGGTGCCAGTCTGTCAGTGGGAGTGGGTGGAGGCTGTGGCAGAAGGAGCCGGGCCGTGGCAGGCTGGGGAGTGGTGTTTTGGCCACCGTGGAAATACAGGAGGCCACGAGGCTGAGCTGTGGCCCTGGCAGCTAAAGGAGCAGGGACACCAGCCCCCATCCACACTGGGACCCTGTCCTCTGACTGGAGAGGGGAGACAGTGATTTCTGTTGTTTCAAGCTGCTGAATTTGTGGCGAAGTTACAGCAGCTGTGGGAGTTGGCACCACCTCCAGGGGACAGGTGTGGGGCACAGGCAGCCAGTGACGGCGTGGTGCCACAGTGTTTGTAAAGCACCCAGAATACCATTGTCCTCGACACGTGGCCATTGGACTGCAGGTGTCCACACTGGGGCTGTCCTGTGACCCTCAGCCTGGAGAAGGCCGGCAGTGTCATGGTAGGTGAAAAATGCATCTCAAAATGCTACATATGCACGATATCCTTCTTACAGAATTAAAAACAAGTAGAAACACATTTAGGGTGACCGAAGGGACAACCCAGCTGTGAGGAGGGGCTGTGGGCGGGCTCAGTGGAAGTTGCTGTGGGAGGTGGGGCCGTTCTGGCCAAGACAGCTGTGCAAGGTCAGGAATGACCACCCCGACTAGAGTCTCGGGGCCTGTGTGACCTCCCAGGGAATGCCTGGGAGTTTCCCAAGGCAGAATGTAAGACAGAAGCTTCCAGGGATTGGAGCCAAGCTGTAGTATCACTTGAAGCAGACTATAAAAAGTGACCCCTGCCAGCCGTGCTGGGGAACTTTGGGCATCTTCAGGCTCTTTGGGGAGAGGCAGTTGTCTGAGGATAGCGCCCACTGCCTTGTGAAAGAGGGGAGCTTTGGGAACCTGCTTCCTCCCAGGACAGGAGCACAAGATCTGGTTTGCTTGCATCTGGACAAGGACAAACGCTTCTCCGGATGCCAGGACCGACTCTGCACATGCACATTCCCTGCCGTTCTGCGAATTCCATCCGGCAGCACTGTGCGTGGATTCTCAGTACACTCATGTGGCCACGGCGGAGTGGCTCACGTGGTGTCATTTTAAATGCTGGGACTGGGACGAGCTGGCATATGGGGCTGACAGAAGAATTAGGGGAACGGACTGTGTCCTTTGAGTTATGTGAAGGATCAAAGAAAAGAAAAAGGTTAAAAATGATATGCTGTGAGCTGCAGAGTTTAGTGTGGTAACAGTTTTGGGGCATAAGTCAGTAAGACGTAGCAGGGTGGTTTTATAAGGTCCCTAAATTTATTTCATTCACTGTGAAGGATGATACTATCCCACCCTGCTTGTGCACTGGATTTGAAAGACCTCTCTCCAGTGGGGCTGGTGGGACACACTTGTAACCTCAGCACAGTGGGAAGTTGAGGCAGGATTAACACAAGTTTGAGCCCAACCTGTCAACTCTGTGACCAGACAGAGACTGTTTCTCATAAGGCTGGGGACATAGCCAGTATGGAGACCCCTGGCCCTGTCCCAAGCACCAAAGGATGCCAGCTGCATGTAAGGTGACCACGGGTGTGAGCAATAGTGCCCTTTTGAGACTCCTGCCTATGGAAGACCTTTGGTTCACTTTTGGCTGTCACTTTAGTCTGTAGTATGGAATGCACTTAGTTCTGGGAACCTTGACAGGGCTGGAAAATGGCTATTCTGTGTGCCACTTACTTAGGGACTGAGACCAAGGCCCACTGTGTGTACCTGGGTTAAGCTCAGGTGGGCCGTGGGCTGCCACACCCCAGGGACCTATTCCCCTCTGTAGGGCATTTTAAGTAAATTAAGTGAAATTTGGGAAACATAAAAATAGCCATTTTATTCTTCAGCACTGGGGGACCCAGAGCCCTGCCCATGCTGGGTGTGCAGGCTGCTGCTGAGCTGCACCCTGCCCCAAACTACTTAAAGTTGCAGTTCAGGGCATTCAGTGCATCCAGTGTTGGACAGCTGCCTCCTGGGTCGACTTCCAGAACATTTTCGTCACCCCAGACAGAAGCCCTGTGCCTACTAAGCAACAGTCTCTCATTCTCCCCTCACCCAGCTCGAGGCCACCACCCTGCTGAGGAGCTGCTTCTGACGTGCACAGGAGCAGTGAAGTGATTCAGCTTAGCCTTTTCAGTGACTCATCATGTCAGAGTGCTTGAAGGTGACAGCCTGGCAGGGCCAAGAGCTGGGCCGTGCCTGACCTGAAGCCCATGAGTGCTTCCTGTCCTTGACCAGGGCTGTAGCCTTTCTGTGCCTCAGTTTCCCCCATCAGATGAGCCTGGTTGCTGCATCCCTTCACAGGGCTCTGGGGACACCTGCCTCACTTCAGGGCTGAACCCAGCAAAGAGCTGTGTCTGCTGTGTGCTTCTAAAACTGAGGTGCTATGTGGAGAAAATATAGCTCCAACTCTGAAGATGAATGTGCTGTTTCTTTGTCAACAATCAAGTCATGAATGGCTTGAGAGACCGAATTGTGGAATGATCATTGTGTCTACAAAGATGTGGATAAACCCAAGGAAACATCATGCCTGCCTGAACAAGGGGCTGGCACAGGGGCCGTGCGTGGAGGTCCTGGGTGGGCCTGGCCTGGGCTCTGGTCTGAGCCCTCCATGGGTGGCAGGAGAGGCCAGAGAGAGTGATGTCTGAGGGTCACCTGCTTAGGGATGGGGGTCTTGTGCTAGGGGCGGAGGACCTCAAACCCTCACTGTGGGGACTGATCCCACCAGCCACCCACAGCCCAGAAGCTGTTTCTCAGGTTTTTCCAGGGAGGGTGGAGGTTAGCCAGAGCCGATGCAGTGCTGTGAGACCCAGAGCAGAGAGCCAAAGCCTAGGCGGATGCCTGGCCCACAGAACTGGGCTGATAAATGGGCTGGTTTAAGGAGCCAACTTTGAGGCAGCAGCAAGGGGCCTGAACTCCTGGACAGGAGGACTCTGGCAGCACGGGGAGGAGGAGCTCTAACCGGACAGTGGCCAAGAAGACAACTGCAGAAACCAGAGGCAGGAACGAGGCCTGGTCTTGCCTATGGGAGAGTGTGGAGTCCCTGTAGCCTAAGACCTAGCCCAGGCGCGTGCCCCAGAGGTCTTTCCTGTGGTGCTCCCAGACAGTCAGGGTGAATATGAAAGATATTTTGTCTGTCTCATTTTCTTTTTTGTTGTTTTGTGGTACTGGGGATGGAACCTAAGGCCTTTGTCCTGTTCTATATCCCTAGCCTTTCTAAATTTTTTGTTTTGAGGCAAGGTCTTGCTAAATTGCCCAGTCTAGGCTCAAACTTATGATCTTCCTGCCTCAGCCTCCTAGAGTGCTAGAATATAGGCCTCTGCCACACACCCGCCTCGCCTTATTATCTTTAAGAGACAGAGCCAGGGTGTTCTGGCCCTTGGATGTGGTGCACGCTGGGCTGACCCGACTCAGTAGGTTGGTAGGTAAGAAGCAGCCTGTCTGAGGGCTCAGCCATGTGCATGCAGGGGACGGGTGAGCGCACAGTGCTTTCTGGTCAGCAGCAGGTAGGGAGTTGGCAGCAGGCTGCTGGCTCCCCCAACCAGTGCCTGGAGCTCTGCAGCGGGACCATTCCTGAGGGGCTCCAGGGCTTCTTTGTCAGTGAGTCTGGGTCCTCCCTGTGCTGGGACGCTGAGCTAGGAAAGGCCAGGCAATGAGTCTGTATGCACATGGCTGGGCCCTCAGGCTGCCTCTCACCCCACAAGCTACTGAGCCAGGTCGGCCCAGGGTGCACCACATCCAGCAGCCAGAGCACCCCTGCTGGTGTGGGGATCAAGGGCTGCAGTGATGCCTTTTTGGGTGCCTCTTCCATGCTGTGTGGCAGTGGGATGGGAGACAGGCCTGGAAAGAAATTTTAAATAGATGTGGGGCCTTTGCTGTTTTAGAGACATTCTGCATTCTGTGACCTTTTTCTTTGCTGATAGAACTTTTTTTCATGAGGTAATTGTGCTTGGGGTCGACATTATTAGGAATGACCTTGAAGAGCTAATTGGGAAATTGGCATTGTGAAAGCTTTTAATTTGCCTCTTGCTGGGATCCATGTTTAATATGGTCATAATTGCCAGATTTTATGTGTCTTGGTATCTTGAATTTATTCCCAGGCTTTGAAAGGGATTTATGGGCAGCAGCCCTGGGGAATAAACCCAGCCAGGCTGATGCAGAGGAAATGTGTGCTTTGACCTCTAGTGTGGCTGGGGGGTGACAGCAGACAGCAGCAGGCGGCTGTGCCCTTCACAGGTCCTGTCTTGCACAGCAGCCTCAGACCCGGGGTCTGAGGTTACTGAGGTAACAGTACCTGGGCCTTCCTCCTATGGGCCTTGGGGCTTCTCATGCTCGTGGGGTCTGCCGGGCTGTCTGGCAGCCCTTGGTCAGGAGCTGCCATGCTGCCATTGAATCCCCCAGTTCCTTCCTGGGCAGTTCTGAGACAGTAGGTGGTGAGCTAGGTGCCCTATTGCCCACCGTAATGGACACTCAGATGCTTCAGCTGTTTTCCTCATCAGTAATTTCCTCCTTGCTTTCCTTAGATGTTCTCTTGGCAGGACACTTGATCAACAGGAAGTCTCCTCAGTATTCCAGAGTCTTCTAAGACCCTGCCGCTACCTTCCTCCGGGATCTGGGTGCACTGAGAGGATGATCTCTTCAGCCTGGGGTTTAGCTCTGTGCTGGCTTTGGGCAGTTCTCTGCTCTGTGCCCGAGGCCTCTTCCAGCTTCCTCTGGGAGAGACCCAGGCCCATCATGTGTCCCCAATCCCTGGAGGGTCCAGGCCTCCACTTCTGGACACGAGTGGCTCTGGCCAATGATGTCACTTCTGGCCCAGTTTCTTGGCTGTTTCCCTCCTGGGCCCCTGTATGATGGGGCTGTTATGGCCTCAGCCCTGCCAAGCAGTTCCATGACCCTGATTTTAACAGGCGTTTGTGAAAATGGGAGATTTGCAGGTCCTGCTCACCCCATACCTTCAGCCAAGGGTGGCCAGGGTTGGGAGCCCAGGTCATAACCGTGGCTCCTGGGATGTAGAGGGTTTTGCTATGACTGTGGCCAAGTGGAGAGCTGGTGCCCAAGGGGGCAGAGGAGGAGGGGCAGAGATTGGGTGGGGTCAGAAGAGACCTTTGAGGTCTATTCACAAGTGGAAAATCCTGCCCAGTGCTGCTCTGTCCTGGGGTGAGGATGACCCACCCGTGTTTTGGGGACATTGAGCAGTGCATAGTTGCAGGAGACCCTCAGAAGCTCCCCTTTGAGCCACATGTAGAAGTATGTGATAAAGTTCAGCTCCAAGGGACGCTGAGGCAGGAGGGTATCTTGAGCCCAGGTTGTGGCCAGCAAATAAAAAGGGCTGGGGGTGGAGATCAGTGAGAGCACTTGTCTAGCGTGCATGAGTTCAATCTCCAGTAGTATGCACGCATAGAACTCTGAATAACAAAGCAAAATATCCCACAGAAACCCCCCCTTTGCACCCTCACCACCCACTGACAAAGACAAACTGTGACTTTTCCTTCCCAAAAAACAGATGACCACCTGAGGGGGAACCTGCGTGTGGCTTGTTGATTTGTGAGAAAGGAAGTCTTCCCCGTGGTGTTCTACAGAGGGGACAGTGGGGTGGGGAAATCCACGCCTGACTTAGAGGTCAGCCCTGCTGGTGCAGGCTCAGCTGCAGATGCTAATGCCCCCTCCATCCCCTCAGCTTAGGTGTTAAGTCTGTGAAGCCCTTCAAGGCTAAGAGCCCGCTAGAGGCCCTCTGGGGAATCCAGAAAGAGCGTGTAGCCCATTGGCCTGTCCCTGTGCCCTGGGACCTGCCATTTCTGAGGAAGGCAGGCAGTAGGATCAGGGTGAGGCTGGGCTGAGATGCTGGCCGACCCCAGGACAGGTGGAAGCAGGCTCCTGGAGTCTTGGAGAGGTTTGTGCTGCCCACCCGGAGTAGTGAAGCAGTTGATGGTAATGTTTTTGTTTTTATTTTTTGTACCGGGCATTGAACTTGGGTCCTTGTGCTTGCAAGGCAGGTGGCAGAACCACTGAGCTAAATCCCCAGTCCATGTTGATGGTAATGTTAACTGTCACCAGTCAGTGCTTATCCACTGGGAAAACAGAATGAAGTCACCACTGTGTTCTTGGATGGAAAATAAATTCTAGATGGCTTAAAATTTACTGCCATGAAAATAAACTAAGTACATTAGAAAGAAATGTAGACAAACATGTTTCTATCCTGGGGTAAGGAAGATCTTTGAACAGTTGGGTAGAAGGCAGAAGCAGCAGCAACAATGTGGGACTTAATTACTTTTTTTCTTTTTCTTTTCTTTCTTTTTTTGGTGCTGGGAATCGAACTCAGGACCTTGTGCTTTAAAGGCAGGTGGCAGAACCACTGAGCTAAATCCCCGGCCCTAACAATGTGAGATTTAGTAACGTAAGTATGAAAATAGAATTTTCCCAGTGACAGAAAACTACACAAGTTCAAAGACAGGTGACTGAGGGGAAAATATCGATAATATCATGGCAGGCAAATTATTGCTTTTAGAAGTATGTAGAAGGCATCACAAATTAGTTAGCAAGAGAAATGCTCTAGGGAAATGTGGACTAAGGCCACAGTGTGTACACGTGGCCCCGTTTAGTGTCACGGGACAGAAAATGAAGTTCAGCCCAGGAACAAGTGTGGCCTCCATAGTCCCACACCCCTTCCCCTTCCTGAACCAAAATAACTGCTAAGGGCTTGCCATCACGTCTGTTTCCAAGTCGAGAGTATCCTTTCCTCCTAATGTCCCTTTGGCCAGCCCTTAATCTCCAAAGCTCAAGGCCACACCTAGCTGCAAAGGAGGTGGGCACATATGAGCCAGGGAGTAGCTGAAGTTGGGCTGAGATGGCAAGAAAACTGAGAGCATGGCCATGGGGGCGAGTCTCGTTGGTTACAGAGCCGGACAGTAGAGGAAAAGAAGGACTGGTAAATGAAGCGTAAGTTTCACCTCACCAGCCTGCAGGTGATTGTGGAAGGAGACACTGTCTGTGTTCTGTTGGTGATGTGGGGGTCCTGGGCCTCGGTCCTGAGTCTCAGTCCTGGCTGTCCCCTCTCCGGGCTCTGCACCACTGCCACGTATTTCTCAGACTCCTGTACTGGCTGGCTCCCAGCTGGGCTTCATCAACAGGAGATTCTGGTGGGAAGTTGGGGGTAAAGCCAGGGGCTTTCTCCCTCTGCTTGGGCATCACCCCCAGCAGTAGCTGCTTCCTGTCCTGCCTGTGTGGCTCCACATCCACCCTGGGTTCTCTGGTAGCACCACTTCCTGCCTCTTCCTCCAGCCTGAAGCCACTTTCTGCTGATGCTATCCTTGCTGGCTTCTCAGCTCCCACATCACCCTTGTCCCCCATTCCCTGTATTGAATCCCCCTGATTTTTGTTTTCTAGGTGGGATCCTGCTGTTACTAGCTTTCTGTCACTGTAACAAAATACTTGAGATAATCCACTTGTAAAGAGAAAAGGTTTATCTGGCTCAGAGCTTTGGAGGTTTTGTCCATGATTCTTTAGCCCTGTTGCTGCTTCGGGCTTGTGGAGAGGCCTTGCATCATGGCAGAGTAAACTTGCTCACTGTCACCCAGGAAGCAAAGAGAAAGGAGGAAAGGAGCCAGGATCCCACAGTTCCCTTGGGTGCTCTCCTGTGACCTGAAGTCACCCCACTAAGCCCCACCTTAGAGAGGTCCACCACCCCCTCTGGGGCTGCTCTGGGACTTATCCTTCAGCCATGAGCTCCTGAGCCCAAGACCTAGGCAGTGGCCTTGTTAGCGCAAGTGCTGACATATGGGTTGCTGGTCATGGAGAGATGGGCACAGGGGGCCTCTGGGACCAGAAATCTGACAGCATGTAAGGAAAGACAAAAATGTACATCCACTTTCGTCATTCCACTACTGGGGATTTATTCTAGGGAAACCATCATGCGAGTGTGGGAGGACTCAGATGCCGTTCACATAGCAAGACTCTGGCAAGACCTTACCTTTGAAAGCCACGTCAGCCCTGTAAAGAGTAAATCACACTGGCTGGACTTGGCTCGATGTGTGCCAGGCTCTGAGTGTGACCTCCTCACTGCACACACGCACAACAGCAGCACTGCTGTGAGGTGCAACACTGAGCTCTTTGTGTTTGCGCGGTGCAAAGGGCAGATGAGAAGCGGAGTGTGAAGTATGGTTCTGTTTTATCAAAACCACCTGGGCCGGGGTGCAGGTCACCGGCAGAGCCCTTGCCTTGCATGCACGAGGCCCCAGGTTTGATTTCTAGCTCTGCAAACAATATTTTAAAAGAATTAAAAATCCATATGTGCTTGTATGCTGGAAAATGGTTCAGTGGGAAGTACCTCAAATGGTAACTTCTTTTCTTTATGGCAATAGTTACGGATAATTTTATTTACTTTACTTTCTTGTGTTTTTTTTGAAAATTTATTTATCTATTTTTGAGAAAGGGTCTTGTTATGCATTTCAGGCTGGCCCTGAGCTACTGTGTAGCCCAGGCTGGCTTCCAACTCAGAGTGATTCTCCTGCCTCAGCCTCCCTAGTGCTGGGATTACAGATATGCGCCACCCAGCCTGGCACTAGCCCTATTCTATCAATGGAATTAGAGAAACAGATCTCAGATCTTTCCCATCCTCCGTTAGCTCCTTCAGGGCTGATGTGGGGTGAGGCCTCTGCTCACCTGCTCCTTTCAAAGTATGGCATCTGGAGCCTGACAGATCTGAGTGACAGACGCCAGGAACATCCATTTCAGACCCTGGTCGTTATGGGGGTTAACGTCACAGCTCATGACCTCTTCCTGTCAGTCGCGGTGCGGAGCGTACACTGGAGCTGTGTGGATGCAGGCTGGGCCTGGGTGCAGTCAGAGGGTTCATCCGAATGATGTTGAGGGACCCAGTGCCCCAGCGGTGTGCTGCACAGGCTCTCAGACAGTGCCGTGCCCTGGGAGGCCTGGGAATGTGTGGTGGGCAGAGGAGCTGCTCGCTCAGCTGGTGCAGGGTGGCGTTGCTGCCTCTCAGGCTCTGGACCAGCAGGGCTTGGGGTTGTCTGTGTCCCGCCAGTGTCCCGCCAGTGTCCCATCTGCGTGGAGGGAAGATTTGTCAGAGTACCCAAAATGTGGGGTGTGCCACAGGGTGTCCCTAGCCTCAGGGACACCACTGTCCACAGCTGGGGAGCTGGCAAGCGCTGCAGGTCCTCAGGACAGCTGCTCAGGACCGCTGTAGGACAGTGCATAGGAGTGGGATCGCTCAGGACCCCGACTTTTGCCCTGCAGATCCTGCTTCCTGCTGGCTCGTGGTGCATTCAGGGCGCCATGGTGGAGTGGGGGAAGTGGCTTTGTTCCACTGGCTGCTGTGACCACATAGCACAGACATGATAGTGTAGCGCTGCAAGGTGTCAGAGCTGGAGGTCAGAGTCTGAAATCCAGGTGTGGTGGAGTGGCTCTTTCCCAATGTCTTCCTTGCCTCCTGTGACTTTGGGTGGCTCTGGTGTCCTTTAGTTCCTGGACACATCAGTCTCTGCTCCCATTTTCACATGGTGCTCTCTGTGGGTCCTTTCGCCTCCTAAGGACCTTGGCACTGGATTCAGGGCACACCCCATAATCTCTGGTGGCTTCATACTGAGATCCTTATACCCTCCTTCCATTTTCAAAGAAATTTTCCCAGAAAGGTCACAGGTGCTGGATATACTTTTTTGCAGGGAGGGGATCACCAACCCATTGTTGGTGTGTAGAGAGCTTTTCTGGGCCATAATGCCCACCCTACCCCCTAGGGCCTCTCTGTAGCTTGTTAGGTCCTGGTCATGCTGGGCTTTGGTGAGCTAATTCAGCTGCGGCAGGGGTCCCGGTCCACCAGGCAGAAGGGCAGAGCCACCCTGTGCGTGTACACGGTAGGAAGCAGATGTAGTCAGCCCAGAATGTAGCATCTGTGCCTCATGCCTGCCTGGCAGGAGAAGGGCGGCAGGGATTGTGCTGCTGGGTCTCCAGAGAAGACACATCACAGCCGGCAGGATCCTGAAAGTGGCCCGACAGTACCGGTCAGGGGGATGCAAGCCCACACTGAGGAGCCACTCGACATCTGCCAGGAGCGCTGAGAATCGCAGGTGTTCTCGAAAACAGTGAGAGGTGGAAACCCTTACTCGCTGACTTTTGCTAAGTGATTGTTTAAATGATGCAGCCTGTTTGGAAAAGAGCTCAGCACTTCCTCAAAAAGCCCAGCAAAGACTCACAGAATGACCTAGGAATTCCACGCCTATATGTGTTCTCAAGAAAACTAAAAACATTTCCACACAGAAGCTTGTCTATAATGGTGCTGTTAATAACAGCAGAGGATGGAAACAACCCACAGGACCACTGATGGGTGAACAGATCAGCAGAATATGCTGTACCCAGGGAGTGGAATATTATTTGGCAACAAAAAGGAATGCTATCCTGACTCATGAGTCTTAGTTCATTTTCTGTTGCTATAATACTGTACATGAGGCTGGGTTGTTTATAAAGAAAAGAAACTTATTTCTTCCATTTCTGGAACAGAGCACTGGCACCTGCTTGGCATCTGGTGAGGCCTCATATTGCATCATATTGCGACCGCCTGTGGGGACAGAGCAAGCGGCAGCTCGGGCTTTCTTGCTTTTCCTATAAAGGGTCCACTGTGGGAGGCCAGTTTCCTCCGACAGCCTAGAAAGGGGGTGACGAGGACTAAAGAAAAAAAGACAACAGGGATTTGCATAATTTCAAAGTACATGGGGACCGGGAGTCAGTGCCTCAGAGCAGGCAGAGACAAGGGCTCTCTGAGCTGGCCGCTATTTATTGGGTGCACACAGCAATCAGAGGGAGTCTGGGCAGCATTGATCTGATGTCTGACCCAGAGCCGACGCATATCTCATGTGATGAGGATGGAAAGGAGAGTGTTCCCCCTCAGCAGGCAGGAAGAGCTGAGCTGATGGGGACTCCTCCCTCCCCAGGGGAGACCTTCCTTTTCTGTGTTTCTATCGGGTTCTCAAGGAACCAGGAT
>NW_022900947.1:1376304-1433416 GCF_012274545.1 Fukomys damarensis | reverse complement strand
TTTTTTTTTTTGGTACAAGGGATCAAACTCGGGTCTTTGTGCTTTTGAGGCAGGAGGTGGCACCACTGAACTAAATCCCAGCCCGTAGAACTTCTGCCCCCGCCCCTTTGGCACTAGGGATTGAACTAGGGAACTTGTGCTTGTGAGTCCAGCGGTGGAACCACTGAGCCGCATCCCCGGCCCCAGCTGTGTTGTGTTGCCACAGCTTCACAGACCATGGTGGCCTCAGCTGTGACCAGAGGCAAATGGAGCTGTGTTTCTGCAGCACTGGGCCTTAGAGAGCGATAGTCATACTTTAATTATGAAATGATTTCCTCCAGATTTATGTAGAAATGCTCCTGACAGTCCACTGTATGACCGTGTCCAACCCTGCTCACCTCCTAGAGGCCCTACCTTCAAGTACCGCTCACATAGAGCTTCAGAGATTAAGTTTCCAATACCCGAATTCATGCTATAGCACAGACGAGCCTCAGAAGCCTTGTGCTCAGTAAAGAAACCAGCCAAAAAGGCTGCACACCATAGTGTGATTCCATGTATGTGAGTAAAGACAGAGGGCAGACGGGGGCTTCTAGAGAGTGTGGGGTCACTTTTGTGGGCAATGAAGATGTTCTGGAATTAGATCACAGCTATGACCCAGAACTCCTACTAAAAACTGCTGAATTGCATACTTTAACTGGGAGAATTTCGTGGGATGTGAATTGTGCCTTCATAAGCTGTTTGAGAAAGTGAAGACTGCTTTCTCTGGGGAGTGATGGATGTGCTTGTCCTGGGCTGTTGAGCTGTCTGCCCAGACCTGGGACTGGCGCCCAGTGAGTGAGCCTGGGGCAGTGTGGCCAGAGAGGGTGGCCCCTGGGAATTGGGGCCTGGGTCAGGGCTCCATGTGAGGAGGAGGCAGTGACCACCCCAGGTTTCTGAGTCCATTGGGAACCCTGGGGAGCAGGCCAGAAGCGTGCATTATCCCACCAGCCTCAGCTGTCTCTGCGATCCTCCCTGTGGGGCTGACAGGGACCAGGACAGCCAAGCAGCTGCAGTAGCTCCCATGGGCGAGACTGGCATCTTGTAACTGATCCTTTGATTGAAGAAACAAGCTCAGCTCATGTGTGCCCTTAACAAGTCACTCAGCTCCCTTGGGAAGGCGGGGGGGGGGTCACTGCAGACAAGTAGTGTAACTTCCCACTTCCCTCCAGCAGACTCCCACACAGCTGAGGCCGAGGCTCAACCCCCACTCCAGGGCTGGGCCATCCTGGCGATGGGTACAGAGTTGGCATCCAGGGCACCTTGCTAGCACTGTGGGAAAGGAACTGCTTGTCATATTAACAGTTTGCTGTGTAGCAGTCAGTGTTAAAAATAAAGTGCAATTTAAAGAATGTTTAAAATTGAGGTTCAAAGCTCAGAGTTGTAGCAACACCCTCCTGTCAGGTATGGTTCCCCCCTTTGTGACTCAGCACACGGTTCCCCCTTGAAGTTGCCCACTGCCCCCTGGGTCCTGCCCTCTGGCTTTTGAGGTGCTGGATGACTCAGTGCTCTTTCACTCACTGCAGCGGTCGTGCTGTCTTCTGCAGTGCTCTCCCTTGGTCCTGTGTACAGATGTATTTGCTTGGGACTTCTGTTTGCAGATTCGTTTTCCTTTTGAAAACTCTTCAACCTGTGCAGTGACATGTGCCTATAGTCCTACCTGGTTGTGAAGCTGAGGCTGGAGGATCTCCTGAGGGGCAGGAGTTCAAAGCCAGCCCGGGCAAGATCATGGCTTGTAAGGGCTAGTGAGACCCTGTCAAAAAAGGAAGAAAAGAAAGGAAAAGCTCTCCGCACGGTGGTCTGGGGTGGACTGCAGAACCAACACTACAGCCCAGGCCATTGTCATCCCTGGGGGTCTTGTGAGATCCGAGCCACCTGCCCCCCTGGAAGGAGTAGAGAGCAGTGCTCCTCCTCACAGCCCACAGCCGGGTCCCAGGTAGGGCCTCACCTTCCCAGTGGGGCTGCCACCTGCCAGACTGCTGAGGGGCGCCTCTGTGTGCATGGTGTGCCCTGTGCATCACAAGGGTCCCTGCCCAGCCCCGAGCTCTGCTGAGCGAAGCTGCCACATCTTCTGTGCATCTCCTGTCCGACAGCTTCTCTCACAAGAACCCCCGGGCTGAGGGTGGAGCGCCACCTGGCAAGACAGCAGGTGCAGGGGTTTATTTTTATTGGGTGTTTAAACTGTTCTAACATCTAAAGCTGCTCTGGGCACTAATTTACCAGGCTGTCTGGGAAATTGCGGAGGCATGGACGTGCCTCTGACGAGGCCTGTGGGCAGCTTTGCACAAGCTTGTTCTTGTAAGACGTCACTGTGGGCAGCTCTGGTTATAAAAGCATTTCAAGTGAAAATGGAGTGAGGTTCATGGTGCTACAGAATTCACACATGTGAGCCTCTTAGTTGTGGGTGAGGTTTCGTGACTTCTAGCCAGAATAACTAGACAGTATAACCAAATGCTGCTTCCCATGAACTCTGTCGGGAGATGTGGTCTTCCTGTCGTGTGGATGTCCCAGTCTAGCTGCACGTCTGATGTTGGTGTGTGTGCTGCAGGGACAGTGCCATCTTGGTACCTCTGCCCTCCTTGGTTTCTTTCTTTCTTTTTTTTTTGGTGCCAGGGATTGAACTAGGAACCTTGTGCTTGCGAGGCAGGTGGCAGTACCACTGAGCTACAGCCCTGGCCCCCTCCTTGGTTTCTTCTTGAGAGCAGCCAAGGCCATAGGTGTCCTGCCCTCACACCACCCCTCTCATATACTGGAGTGGAGCATCTGGCCCCCTGTACAGGTCCACAGGCCAGGAAGCAAACACAGTATCCCTTGCAGAATTCATCCATTGAGGGCTCAGTGGGTTGTTTGGGGCCAGGGTGGCTCTCAGATATTTGTACCCGAGTCCGGCTGAGGTTAGGCCTGAGGGCCTGCTTAGTGCCCTTCACCCTGCCTGAGCTGGAAGAGCCGTGTGAGTCAGGCTGGGTGAGATCTTTTCATTTGGCCCAGGTGTCCCCAGCTTTAAGGCTCTGAAGGGCCAGAGATTCCTGAGTGGACCAGAAGAGAGCTGAGCCTGCTCTGCCCTGTGAGGTCTGAGGACCCATGTTGGCCAGGGAGCCAGGAACCAGCAGGCAGCTCCTTAGGTTCTCTGTAAGGGGAGGCCGCCCTTGTGTCTTCCACACCCTGGGGTTGCTTCTGCCCTGTAGGCTTTGCTCACAGGAACCGCAGCTAAGGATGGCGGCCATGACACCCTCTCCACTCCAGGCTGCTGCAACTCTTGCTGTTGCTTCTCCAGGGAGCAGCCCGACAGGGTAAGGACTGGGAGCCCATTGTTGGTGTCCCTGGACTCTAAACCCCAAGAAACTCTGAGCAATATGGCTGGCTGTCCTCAAAACTCTTTGAAACTGACCGCAGTCCCCATTTTAGCCACGCCATTTTTGCAGAAATATAAGAGCTGTCACACTGAGCTATGGCTATCCTAGCCTCACAACTGCCGTCTTAGTCACTTTCCCATCACTGGGACATAATACCCAACGCCTACAACTTGAGAGGTTTATTTTGGCTTATGGTCTTTAGAGGCTCAGTCCCTGGTTAGCTAGCTTCAAGGCAGAAACAGGATAGCAGGTGGGAATGGTAGAAGGGCAGAGTGGCAGGGCCTGGGCAAAAGAAAGTTGCTCACAACATGGTGGCTAGCAAGCAAAGTGAAGAGAGGAGGCAGGGAGGGAGATAAACCCTTCCAGGTCATGCTGCCAGTGACCTGCCTTCCTGACCAGGCCCCACCTCCTAACAGCCTCCTTGACCCAGTCACCTTGAAGCCTCTGGGGGCTTTTGGGAGACATTTGAGATCTAAACCATATCAGCCACTCAAGGAAATATTAGCTGTGGCTGCAGCAGGATTAAAACACGGACCCAATTCCAGATGACTGTGCCCTGTGGCTACTCCTGATGACATTACCTGTCCCCTTGGCCCCATTACTACAAAGATTTTATAGAAAAGGCCTGCAGAATGTACCAAAACACATGCACAGCCTGCTCTTGCTCTGTGTGAGCAGTGCTCCTCACACCCCTCAGTGCTGCAGCACAGATCCCAGGAAAGCCTCACTCGGGCTCCTCTTGCCTACTTTTGGTTCTCGTCTCAGGCACAGTGGGCTGAGCAGCTGCACCAAGAAGAGCTGGTGCCACGAGGGGCGATGAGCCCTGCAGAGCCCCAGAGAACGACAGTGGAGACCAGTGACAGCTGGCAGAGATCAGTGGCTGCTGTGGCAGAGCCTGGTAGAGACCGGCAGTGCAGACCAGTGGTGACTGGCAGCAATCGTTAGAGACCTGTGGAGAGCCCCACCAGGTGGCAGAAGCTGTGGGAAGAGCTCCAGAGAGCTGCCAAGGGGGCTGTGAGCCTCAGCGGCCAAGGCGCTGACAGAAGTGGCTGGGAGCCTTGATGACTGTGGCACTGAGAACTGTGAATAAGCCTGAGATATTGGCACGCAGAGACCAGAGCCACTAATGTCAAGAAGACTGCACTTTGCCAATTTGTGGTTTCTGTCCACGTTGAGCAGAAGAACCCTGGGTGGGTTGGTGGCAGGGTGACCTGCACAGCGTGCTTGAGAGTGGCTATAGCAGGTCCATGTGCCACATGCACCAAAATGCCCTACTGTGCCTAGCCAGATGTGGGCACAGGCTGCAGCCTACCGTGCAGTGACAGGCCGGCTCCTTCCTGTTTTCCCTTCCCATGTTCTGTCTGCTGGTTACCAGCTTCTCTCTTTTTCCCATTTCACTCTGTGGAGGGCACCCCACCTTCACCTGTGGGCCCCACCCACTGGCTCTGCCAGCCAACCCCTCTCCCAGGGTGGCCCTGAAGCCGTGGGGCTCCTGCTTAACCTCTGCTCTCTGTTTCTGTATTTAGGGCCCCCAGCAAGTGTACCCTTCTCTGCTCACCCAGATGGCCTCTATCAGCCCGCTCTATTCTGCCCCAGGTCTGCTTGGTTCTTTGCCTCCCCTTACCCCATAGTCCTGCCCCCATCCTCCACTTTTCTGGGGTACCCCTTGCCTGATGACCAGGAGTGGCTAGGTAAGAGCACAGGAGCTGTGGGCTGGTGAGCTTCTGGCTGTCATGTGGGGTTCTACCCTCACTGTCCTGAGATGCAGGCAGTCTCATGGAGGGCACTGTTATCCAGAAGGTTGGCTGTTATCTGACTGTCTTGTCTTCATCAGCTTTTATCTGTGATGATGAAGGTGCTAGGAACTGTACTTGGTATTCATGGAGCACTTGCACTGGGTGGCACAGTGCCAGGTTCTCTGTGTGCTTCAAGGCCACTTTGCAGAAGGTCACCCTGGATGGGGTAAGTGACTTTCCCAGGTTCCCACCCAGCCAGCCACTCAGCTGGGACTGGGGCTGGAAGCCACCATCAGTCCTCTCAGGCGTTATAGAGATGATTCGTTTCCATCCTGCCATAGGGACAAGGTATGATTAATGTGAATTAACATAAAGCCTTTAGCCCTTCCTGGCCATACTTGCTGAGAAGGGCTCTAAGAGGGGCTGTACTGTGTGCTTGGGCAGAGAAGGTTTTCGGTGGCCTGGCTGGCCCATATGTCACTGAGGATGGGCCGTCTGTGGTTTCAGGTCAGGCTGGAGGCATGTGTAGGGTTAGAGCCTGTCCTTTGGGCTGCACCCCAGGATGGGTGACAGATGGCCTTGCTGTGGATACACAGCATTGATAGGCGTTGTTTGTGCAAACTGACTTGCCCCAGGATCACCTTCCTGGTCTGGCATTGAATATCTCAGACCCTTACTGGGCAGGATGGTCACAGCTGTGAGCCTGGTCCTCAACCTGCTGAGCCAGGTGTAGTGTGAGCTCTTCACAGGGCACCCCACCTGTCTTGGGCCTAAGAATGGCAATTTTTTTCTGACTTCTTATTATTCAGCAGGAGCCTGCCAAGAAACTAAGTCAGAGTAATGTCCTCCTCTGTCAGGTGTGAATGTTATGGCTTGTATGTAGATGTCCCCTCATGCACTCATAGGTGGGGCTTTTGGGAGTGGCTGGATCACGAATGTGTGATACTGGATTCTGGGCGTGTGATAACTGGACCAGTGTTCTAACTGGATTTGCAAATTCTGAGTGTGGCTGGATGGATTTACTGAAGACAGAAGACCCACCCTGGGTGGGAGTGGCACCAAGCAATAGGCTTACATCCTGGATGGAATAAAAGGGAATGAAAGAAAGAAGGCTGCTGCTTGCTGCCTCTTGCCTTCCCTGCCATGGACTGTTTCTCCTCTGTGATGCCCCTCAGCCATGTTGCCCTGCCTCAGAGGCAGCTGACTATGGACTATAACCTCTACAAACTGAGCTAAATAAACCTTTCAAAAAATAAAATTAAAAAACCTTTCCTACTTTAACTTGTGGTTGTTGGGTATTTTGTCTCAGCAACAAGAAAATAAATAAGACACTGAATGACAGATGGGTTGAGGTACCAGTGCCAACACTTGCTGGATGTGGGATCCTGGGTGGATTTGTGGGTTTTCAGAGCTCTCCTCTCTGTGAATTGAGGGATGGCCCCTGCCTCTAGGGGGGCAGGATTCTAAAGCAGGTCTACCAATCGCAGGGGAGGACTCTCTACTTAGAGAACAGCAAAGATCATGAGTGGCTGTCCTCCAGCCGCAGGGAGTTTACATCCTGCACACTGTCCTGAGCTGGCACTCTACTTACCCAAGTCCCAAAGAGACACCATACCCTCCCGCACAGGTCACCTGACGTGGCACAGACAGGCGGCAAGGGACAGAAGTTGTTTCTGATCGACTGTGGGCTGGTCCTCCAAGACTCAGAAGGGAAGCTGCTGTGGGAAGATGGAGTCTCAGCTTGGGGGAGAGGACCCAGAAAGGCAGCCTGTCCTGGGTTATCTGCCTCAGGCAGTGTGGCTTACTGGGCACATCCTCGGAAGATGTTTTCCTCCTGAGAGCAGAATAGCAAAGCCCAGGCTGTCCAGGCAGCTTCCCACTAACTGGAAGTGCTAGTTCCAGGAGGGCAGGGGCAGAGTGCAAGTGGTTCTGGGCAGCCCTCCACACATCCCATGAAAGCTGCAGTTATTGCTGAGACTTGTGTGCCAGAAAGTAGGGAGCCAGGCTAGCCTAAGACCACCTGGATCTGCACGGACGACAGGTTGACTGCTCTCGTGGCCGGCTTTGAGCAGTTATATATGTGCATGAACTGTGCCTTAGCCCCAGCCACCAGTTCCCAGACCTGACCAGGCCCCGCTATCCTGACTTCCAGGAGAAGCAGCTGGCCATCACAGCGGCTACTAGATCAGGATGTGCTGGGCTGTGCTCACCGAGTGACCGTGGGTCTAGGCTCAGTTCCACATTCAGGCCTGTAAGCCCAGGGAGGCCAGGTACCTGAGTCCCAGGAGAGTGCAAGGTGAAGGGCCCAGCAGAAGCCATGGCTAAGGCCAAAGTGAGAAGGACCCTCCCACTCCCATCTCTTGCCAGTTTCCCTGCCCATTAGGCATGCTGTCCACAGCCTTCTGTGTCCTGGGCAGACGGGGGCTATCGATAGGCCAGACAGACAGCAGTGCTGTCCCATGTGACCAGAGGAGTGAGTGCTTGTCTGCTAGGGGATGGTGACGGCACCACCAGGTCAGCAGGGCCCTGGCCTGTGGATGAGGCTTGGGAGCAGCAGGCTCCTGAGGGGACAGGGGGGTGGTGGGGACCCACAGGAGGGCCTAGGTCAGTATGGGGAGGCCTTGAGCAGTGCTGGCCTTGGGGACCTGCTGTCCCAGTGGCCAAGTCTTCTTGATGGCCTGGACTGTTGTTCCTGTGCTGGGGCTGAAGGTCAGCTGGAGGGCTGGGACTGAGTTTGGATGTCTCCAGAGGCTTCGCGGCTTGGATTTTGATGTTGGAGAGCAGAGCGTAAGGCTTTATTGGAAAGCTACGCCAGGAGAGGATGGGGCCCAGGGCAGGTTACCCTCTGCCTCCTGACCTCAGACCTGTGTGCCCCTGAAGTCCATGCATGACCACTGTCGCTGGGGATCTGCTATACTAGTCTCTGCTGATGAACACTGGGACTGTGGATGGCACAGGGCTGGCCACACTGAGTGGTTCTTCTTGGGGACTGGTGTTTAGAGCCCCATCCTAGGGACAGCTGTGGGGGTGGGGCTGGACCCCCGGAGCCTCCTGGGCTTCACTCCTTCGCTGGGCTTACCCAGGGCTGGGGGCATCCTCTCAGGTCTGCTGTGCCACCTGACCTGCCATCTCCCCCACTACTATCCTCTCCTGTGATGCTGCCACTCTGGAGTGACACAGCATGTCCCGAGGTCACGTTCGGAAGCAGGGGTATGAAAGGGATCTGGCCCTGGTACTCACCCCTCCTCCTCCTGCAAAGATGCTGGAGGGTCTCGGCGACCCCGGGCTGAGCTCTGGCCCTGTGGTGTCCAGCATGGGACCCAGGCCACTCGCTGCCTTTGTGAGCTTCAGTCTGGGCGCTTGGGTTGAAGGTGTGGCATGGGGCCTTCTTGCAGAGGGCTCAGATGCAGGGCTCTGATCAGGGCCGCACCAATCCCTCCCGGGCAGCTCCTGTGGGTGCTGTACATGCTGGCCACTCCAGGTCATCCTATGCCACGTCCACATCTATGCCTGCAGCTGTGTCTGTGCGTCGACAGCAAGGCAGCGCTGTGCACCTGTGCTCTGGGTGGTCCATTCTGTTTTGTGGCATTGAACATAGAGCAGCTTTGGGATTGCATCTCTTCTGCCTTCAACGAGGGTGCTGTGGCAGGAGCCACCACCTCCAACTAAATACCTTCTCTGGACCTATTCTTGTCACCTTTTTTTTTTTTTTTTTTTCCTGGGCCAACTCGGGCTCGTTTTTCTTTTTTTTTTTTTTTTTTGTACCAGGGCTCAAACTCAGGACCTTGTGCTTGTGAGGCAGGCACGGTGCCACTGAGCTAAATCCCTGGATCCCCAGCCCTCTTGACTCCTTCCAATGGTAAAAATTTTTGCTGCTATGAATCATCTTGAGATTATATTTTCATGGCATGATTAAAAGGCACTCCTGGAGTGGTAGTGCAAGCTTGAATCCCAGTCTCTGGGATGTGGAGTTAAGAGGATCACTGTGAGTTCAAGGCTAGCCTACATTACATAGTGAGGTCGAGGCCAGCCTGTATTGCATAGTGAGACCCTGTCTTAAAAAAAAAAAAAAAAAAGACATTCTTACTGGGTTCTGATTTACGATTTTACAGTGTTTAGCTCACAGATTTTAGTAGTCCATGTCTTCCCAGTCGGTTCCCCTAGTCATGAACACTTTACTTGTGGAAATTAAAAGCTTTAGCACCTCACATTAAAATGTTAGTGAATAAGCTGGTGTGGCCACATGGCTCCATCCACCCCTCTGACCTGGCTGTACTCCCTGGCAGGCAGCCCAGCCCTCACGGACCATGCCAGCTCAGTGCGATGCACAGGCCAGGGTAACTGCTCACCCCATGCTCTGTGTACCTAGAGATGGAAATTTAGTATCCTCATTTTTTTCTGGGTTCTGTTAATCAGAAGAAATGGAATTTTATCAGATTTGTTAATTCCTTTCTGGGGACCCCTGCCTGGAGGTTTTGTCTCACACAGTGCCTGCAGAGGGCTTGGGTGGGTGTGATTGATGCCCTAATAAACTCGCTTCTGCTCCCACCCTCTGGCACTACCAGCAGACATGTGGAACTTCAGATTTTTCCATCTGAAGTACCAGTCCTGAGGGGGCTGGAGGGCCGACTGAGCTAGAACCAAAATAGAGTAGGCCTTTTAAATGTTAGGTTTTTTTCCTTGAGTATTCCAAATTCCTTGTGTGTGTGTGCATGTGCAACCACAGCTCTCTAGTGGTCTACACATTTGTAGGCCTGATTTAAGGGCTTTTGCATACATCAGGTAAAACCAGTGGTTGTTTGCCTGTGTGCTCTCCTGTCAGACCACAGTGTCTAGTCACCCCCTAGCCCTTCCCAGAGGAAGTGAGGTGTGGCTTGGAGCCTGTTCTTACCGCAGTTGCAGGCAAGGACAATCAGATCCTGCCTATTCATGTGGGTTGGGTTTTGGAAGCCTTGTTTGTAATGCCCCTTGTCCCCCAGAGCTGTGCTTCCTGTGATCACAGACATCCTCACTGTTTCGCCCATCAAAAAGATCTACAAATGGCTTCAGAGGTCGTTTTAAATGCTCAGATGCCCAGGCCGAGAGGGGCTGTCTGTTGGCTGGCTTCAGCCGACCCAAAAGTTGTATTTACTTTGGGATCTGCAAGCACATGGGGAGTCTTCAGGGTCAGGAAAGAATGATCCTGAGTCATCCTTGGTTTGGGCACAGGCTGCTTTTGTAACCTCTTTTTTTTTTTGGTACCAGGGATTGAACTTGGGACTTGGGCGCTTGTGAGGCAGGTGGTGGCACCACTGAACTAAATCCCTTCCCCATGTACCTTCTTCCTGAAGCAGAGACTGCTTCCTGGATGCGTCCGTGTCCAGTGCCCTAAGTTCAGCGCCTGGCCTGGTTACTGGGCTGGCTGGCATCCTACCTACGAGGCAGCACCCGGGCTGGGAGACATGCAGCTTGGGGCGTTTGTCCTCCAGGTTGCATTTAGATTGTGGGCTCTGGCCCATTTCTGAGAGAGGCACTCAGCCATAGTGAGGCATCAGGCTTAGGAATGTCCCTGCCCTTCTATACCCCCAGATGCCAAGCACCGAGGGCCTCATCAGGGACATGGTGCCCTGCACAGGTGCATTAGGCCTGCTGCAAGCTTAGCTCTGTGCACTTGTAACCAGGTGCTGTCTGAGGCTTCCCACCTTCTGGCACAAGAAACGTCCAGAGGAATGGGTGCGCAGCAGGGGAACGGGGTGCCACAAAGCTGGGGTGGGGTCTGAGGGTGGCATCTGAGAAGCAAAGGGCAAGGCCTGCTGGAAGGTGCACCCTCCTGGGCCCTTCCCTGGGGGAGGACCTGGAGCTGAGCGCCTCCTGCCTCCCACACTTGGAAGCAGTCTGGGTCCTGCTTCATCAGAGTGGCCTCAGGGTTGGGGCCTGAGGCTCATGCTGGGTTTGGCAAGAGCCCAGGACATCAGCCCAACTGTGGAGAGAAGGGGGCCGGGCCACACACAGAGGGGATGGTATCGGTGCCCTCTCGTCTCCACCAGCAGCGTCTGCTTAGACATCAGCCTGCAGGCAGGACAGGGAGCAGCTGCTGGATGGACAGGTATCGCCTCAGCCTCGCTGCAGAGTCCTAGGAAGGCTCCTGTACCTTGTGACCAAGGCCCTGCAGCCTAGGAAAAGCTGGAGAGGAGGGGGCAGTGTGGCTGGGAAGGAAACTGTGATGCAAAGAACTAGTTATGAAATGAGCCGAGGTACTCACACTCAATGTGGCCACACGAGTGTGCAGTACCACTGTGAAGTTTGTGCCCAGGTGTGGTTGGGTACCTTTCCCTCTCTGTGACTGTCCTCTGGGTGGTTATGCAGAAAGAATGCCTTCTATAAAGACACACGCAAGGGCTGTGTGACCTTTTCACTGTGCTTCTCTTACTCCCCGAGTCTCATGTCCAGGGCAAGGGGCTGGTGGTGTCTGGTGCAGCAGGACCTCCATGTGGGGGCACCAACGTGCATTCAGATGTGCTCTGCGCAGAGCGAGGGGCCGAGCAAGGGGCCATGGCCAGCGGGCCCAATTGAGGAGGGCAAGGAGCCTGGATTTTGCTCATAGTGTGGTGTCGCAAGACCCAGTCCTGAACCTCTTTGAGTCTGGGGTGAAGGAAGCCCTGAATAGAGGCACTGCCTGCACCGAGAGGCTGGACCGGAAGGACTTAGAGGTTTCCAGAGAACAGGGCTAGCAGGCTGCCTGGCACTGTCCATGTTTCTGCTTTTCAGTGGGGAATATATGGTCTTTGGTGGCCGTCTTTATCATTGCTGTTCAGATCTGTGAATAACATCTCTCCTAAGAGCTCTTTCTGTAGCCCCTGAGCCCTTTTTCCTACAGAGCCCCTTGTCTGTGTTGGATAAGGACCCAGGGTTGGGGATTGCCAAGCTTGAGCCGTGGTGGCCTGCGCCTCCACCTTGGTTGTGTCCTGAAATGCTTCTGTAGGAATCTAACAGGAGGGGGTTCTGGGCTGGGGACTGGGCCCAGCAGTGACCCTGTGTCCCCTCTGGTCAGCTGTCACTCATGTGCCTGGTGTCTCTCTCCCCAGAGGTCCGATCCACAGCTGCTGGCCCAGTTCTACTATGCGGATGAAGAGCTGAACCAGGTGGCTGCAGAGCTGGACAGCCTGGACGGGCGGAAGGACCCCCAGCGCTGCACGCTGCTCGTCAGCCAGTTCCGCTCCTGCCAGGTGAGCACTGAGTATGGGACAGAGCAGCCTGGCCCTAGTGACCCCCAGGCTCTGTCACCGCCTCACTTCTGTGAGGACCTCCTCAGGGACTGCCGCAGGGACGCAGAGAGGGTGGTGAGGTACTTGGATGTGTGTGTTGTGCTGCTGGGGTGACGTGACCATGCTCCACGCTGACTCACGGTGCCAGAGCTGCAGCTACAGAATAAACAGGGCCCTGCAAGCTGCTGCTAAAAATATCTCAGCTGACACTCTTTTCTTCCTGTGCACCAGACGCTCAGGGGCGTCTCCAGGACAGTGGAGGGATGGTGCAGTTTTGTCAAGTGATCATCAGGCAAGGTCTTCACAAAGATTGGACCATTTTCTGTGTGTTTTGCCCACGAAGTCTTTTTTGTTTATTTGTTTTTGAGATGGGGTCTCATTATGCAGTCCAGGCCACCCTTGTACCTGCTAGATAGCCCAGGCTGGCCTTGAGTTTGAGATCCTTCTGCCTCAGCCTCCCGAGTGCCGGGATTATAGACACGTGCAAACACATCCAGTTCTCACCATGCCTGGTTTCCACAAGGGCTTGTTCGGTCCTCTGTCCTGGGAGGGGACACTGACGTGTTCACCAAACAGGGAGCCCATCACTGTCCCTGTGGTCTTGGGGGTCCCATCTCTGTGCCTCCTGGAAAGTGGCCACACCGGACGAGGGCTGGGAGCCTGGATTTTGCTCCAGCATGGTCTGGGTCAGGGGTCACCTCCTCTTCCACTTGGCCTGCCTCCAAGGGACTTGCCTGTGCTAGGGCCGTGCCTGTGGCCAGGGTGGCCTTCCAGGCTTTGCTTTTCAGCTGTCTCAGCAGTGGCCTCACCCACAGCACCCCAGGCCACTCTAGGCCTGGCCTCCCTGTTCCCAGGAGCTCATGTTAGAAACAGCTCCTGACAGGGCACTGCTCCTCAGGTCCTGCTGGAGGGAAGGAGAGGCATGGTCGACTACAGGGATGGCTGTTGTCCCTTTTCTTCCCCTCACCAGGAGCCAGGTGCTTGTGGTTGGACGATGGTGCTGATGACAAAGCACTGCTCTAAGTGAGTCTGAGTGGCTGGCTGAGAGCTGGTGGCCCCTTCTCAGGCCAGGTGCTGAGGGATGTCCTGGGGGACGTGCAGCTCTGCAGAGAACACAGCAGGACACACATCCTTCCTGTCCCTGGGGTCCAGCAGCCATGAGGACAAGGAGTCTCCTGGCACCGTCTCTCTCTGCTGGATCCTTGAGGGGGCTCCCTGGCCCCAGGCCTCTTTCCTGTGGTCCTCCATGCTCTGAAACCCTGCTGCGTGGACTACTGTTGCTCTCTCCCTGTGTTAGCCAGAAGTTTCCCTCTGTGGTGCACTGGGTGAATGCAGGACTTGCCCAGTTGTCTTTCTGGAAGTCCCAGTGATGTCTGTTGATGCACACTGTGTGTGAAGTATATTGTGCTAGCACTGGGGACTTATGTGTGTGTAAAACGAGACTCTGCCTAGGCAGCAGGTGTCCGGCTGTGGCATGCCAGGCCATCACGCTGGGCCTCAGACCCCTGAGGCTTTGCCCTTTCCTCACAGTGCTGGTGATGGAGCCTGCTAGGTGAGCACTCTCCCACTGAGCTGCAACCCAGCTCCTTTAGCTGATCCCCACTTCAGCCTCCTGTGCGGCTGGGATTGTAGGTGTGCCTGGCGGATCCCTCACTCTAATATTTTGCCATGTTTTGCTCTTGAGTTTATTGACTCGTGAGAGAGGAGCCTTCCTACCCAGGAACCTCTCAGAGAGAAATGACAGTAGTACCACTTTATGCCAGCTGGACCTTGTTTTTATTGTTTGTGTTTTTCAGGCTTCATTAACGTTATTTGTGTAGCAGACTTTGCTTCAGTGTCAGCGCACAGGCTTCTTGTGCTGGAAAGATTGTGTCCCCACTCGTGGTGATTTCTCATTCTTTTTCAGAGGGCGAAAGGGAGGGATGCTAGATTCAGAGCTATTTCTGGACAGCAGTCGGCAGCACCTCGTCAGAGCCTGGATGTGGTCTACATCCTGACTTTCTCATTCTGATTCCAGAAATCAGTGGGTCGTGGGGAAATTACCCCCAGTTTAGAGTGCTGTGCCCCGTGGTGATGGCAGCATTATTCCCCTTGGAGAGCTAGAGACGCCGGAAGTGTCCTGAAGCAGAGGATGGGGTGACCTTGCATGGCCCCCAGTAAGAGCCAGGCTGGTACCAAGTCAGACCCGGTTCCACAGTTGATGACAGCGTCGAGCACATACATGGTCAGGTGCTCACAGGTCCCCACTCCCAAAGGATCAGGCCCGCGGCAGACAGGAACAGGAAGGAAATAGACCCAGCTGGCAGGGTTTTTCCACTGAGGACACTTTCCCTGCCTTTACACCGTCCTGTCATTTCCTGACTTTTTATAATGAATGCACATTCATTTATATTTTAAAAATTTTAGTATATGTGCTGCCGAAGCGAGCACTACATTTAAAAATTAAAGGAAAAAAATCTTTAAGCATGCAATGTTCTTGTCATCTTATGGAATCAGAGGTCAACATTTAAAGAGTAGGACAATTTTAAAGAAAGGAGGGAATGAGACTCAGGCTACAGAACAGACTGCCGCTGTGCTTTGTGTTCAGAGCAGCAGGAAGAAAATAACTTTAAAGAGTCTTTAAAACAGCCTTGCTGTGTACTGAGGCTTGGCGTGGGCCAGGATGGAACCAAGAGTTTTACAAACATTAGCTCACTCCATCCTCCAGGCAGCTGAGTTGGGGTTTCCATCCTGCAGATCAGGCTCCAGCAATGGGAGGAGTACATGGTCCTGGCCGGCGCCGCACAGCCCTGAGGCTGGAGTCAGGGCCTCCCTAGTGGGGGCAGGCAGCAGGGCCGTTGACTTGAGTAACTGAGGGCGATGGGACCCCTTCCTCCGGCCTGGGAAGGTCCCCAGAGGCATCACATGCACAAACTCTGAGCGCCGAGGTAGCACTGTTGTCCTGGAGTACACACTGGTGTCACCCTGCTACAGGGACAGGTTCTGGGAATGCAGGTAGGAGTTTCCCCAACTCAAGGCACCCTAGCGTGTTTGACTTTTCCTGGCAATCATACAGCAGGCCTGGCTGTGTGCCTGGATCGCTGCTGTGCATGTTCCCCACAGGACTTGACAGCCACCAGCCGGCTGTGGTGACGTGTGAGTCATCCCCTTTCTCTTTCAGGACAACGTGTTGAACATCATCAATCAGATCATGGACGAGTGCATCCCACGGGACCGTGCCCCCCGGGACTTCTGCGTCAAGTTCCCCGAGGAGATCCGGCATGACAACCTGGCTGGCCAGCTGTGGTTCGGGGCTGAGGTAGGGGCAGCCGCTTGGGTTCCTGGCTTGCAGATGGCACATGAGCCTGTGAGGCCATGGTGCCCTAGGAGGGCCAGAGGAGCCGCAAGCCTGCGCCCCAACATGCAAGTGAAGCTTCCCACAGATTCTTAGGAGGTTTCTAGGCCCCCAGACACCCAGAACCCACACAAAGTTCTTAAGAGCTGTAACACCAGTGTTGAGAACAGGAGTTCCAGCTGAGCATGGTGGTGCACACCTGTTTTCCCAGCCACGCAGTAGGCCGAGGCAGGAGGATCAAAAATTCAAGCCTAGCCTGGGCAACTCAGTGAGACCCTGTCTCAAAAGTTAAAAACAAAGGATTGGGGATGGATCTCAGTAGTACAGTGCTTGGCTAGCATGTTTAAGGCCCTGGGTTCCATTCCTAGTACACACACACACACACACACACACACGCAGTGGCAGTGGTGACGGCATGGGGCAACTGCTAGGCCTTGGATGGATCTCAGTAGTACAGTGCTTGGCTAGCATGTTTAAGGCCCTGGGTTCCATTCCTAGTACACACACACACACACACACACACGCAGTGGCAGTGGTGACGGCATGGGGCAACTCTGCTAGGCCTTACTCTTGCTACATCTCCCAGTGAGGAAACCAAGGCATCAAGTGGAGGCACCCCACACTTGCCTAAGGGCAGGACTACCACCTCCCCGGCCCAGTGACTTCTGTGACTCCCCACTCACCTCTCCTTGGCTGTGTGATTGAGACCTCAGGCTCCAGAGCTTCGTTTGACTGAGCCTTCTAGGCTTCATTGTCCTCCCTGCCCTCCTCTCCATGGCTTCCCAGATCAGTCCACCCCAGCCCCGGTCTACCTGCCGTGCCTCTGCCTGCTTCACCCCTCTGAACATGCTGGCTGGGGCATCCTCCACGCCTCAGCCTCGGTGTCCCCCCTCTTCTCTCCAGGGACCCTGGGCAGAGGGCTCCTGTGGGGGGCGCCAGAGAAGGCAGATGCTGCCTGCTGCTGGGCCAGGTGTGTGTGTACAGTGTGCCATCTCCACGCGTGGTGCCTGCAGCTCCCTGCTGCTCTCAGCAATCCTCCACCCTGTTGCCCGGCCACCCAGGAAATCACTTCTTGTCCTGACTTGCTAATAGAGACAGACTGGTGACCTACCACTCAGCCCGTGGACAGGAACCCTGCCTCCTCTGACTCTCCTCGAGCTGGCTGCACCCCATGTCTGAGAGCAGCTGGCAAAATTTTATGCTTATGCCACACCCTGGAGTCTGACAGATGTGGGGGTTTGTGGGTATAGAGAGGCCCCCCAACCTGTTGGGAGCCAAGGGCTGTCAGGACTTGGGTGTGGGTGTGAGGACCATCAGGTGTCCCTGAGCCCTGAGTACATTGACAATGGTGTCTGTGACTTGTCAGCCAGCCCCACGTGCTAGGGGGGTGAGGGCAGAGCAGCCCTGCTGCGTCATGTGCCGGCCTCTGGGGACTCCTGACTCTGTGGCAGCCACCCTCAGACAGGACTGGGAGGAAGCAGGGGTCACATCCTGGGGGCCCCTGCACAGAGCCCTGACCCAAGAGCCTCATGTCAGACCCCCACCTGGTCCTGCATGGTGCCTGTTGGTCATCAGAAGGGACAATGTCATTGCTGCCATGTTTGCTGGGGACTTAAGAGGAACCTTGAAGGGGACCAGAAGTGGGGACTGCTGAGGTCTGGGGCTGGCATCTCTCAGCATGTCCTCTGTCCTCAGTGCCTGGCCGCCGGCTCCATCATCATGAACCGGGAGCTGGAGAGCATGGCCATGCGGCCGCTGGCCAAGGAACTAACTCGAAGCCTGGAGGATGTGCGGAGTGCCCTGCGAGACCAGGCGCTGCGTGACCTCAGCACCTACACGGAGAAGATGCGAGAGGCACTGAGGCGCTTCGATGTCCTGTTCGCTGACTTTGAGCTGAGGTGACCTTGATGGCCCTGAGGATGGGGAGTTGCGGCCTTTGCCCTGTACCTGGTGTGCCAGTTCTCATATTTCCAGCTAGGGAATTCCACCATGCCAGGCACACCTGTCATCCCAGCACCCTGGGAGACTGAGGCAGGAGGATTCCAAGTTTGAGCCCAGCCTGGGCTACTCAGTAACTTAGTAAGACCCTGTCTCAAAAGAAAAAAAGCGGGGGAGGCGGTGCTGGTGATGGAGCTAGGTACAAAGGGCCTGGGTTTAATTCTCAATACTGGAAAAAAAAAAACTCTAAAAACAAAAGCTCAACAAACAAAATGAGAAAAAACATGAGAACCCCATGCAGGGAGCAGCCTGCAGGGGCTCAATGCCATTGCTGGTGTGGGTGACCCTGGGTGGTGCAGTGTAGGGTGAGGGCCTTCCGGAGAGGGCCTGGAGCAGAGGTGGCCTGTGGTCCTGAGGGTCAGGACCTGGAGGGGCTCTTTGTGAGGCCCCTGCTTTGTGCACAGCTCACTGCAGTGGAAATGGGCGGGCTGCAGTCAGTGGCCCTGTGGTCTGCAGAGCCTGGAGGGACTTCTAGAGTGGTTCTCTTTAGGAAATGAGAGTGCAAACTGTTGGGGTTTACTTTTTTCTCTTTTCTTTGGATTTTCTCAATAGGCATTCATACCAAGAAAAAATGAGAGTGGGTGGTTTAGCAGGAAAGACGTGTTCTCATCTGGGAACAGCTGGGCTGGCTGTCCAGGCTCACGGCCCCTCAACAGACACCCAAGCATCCAGCTCTGCGTGGCCTGACTGCCATGGCGGGGCACACGGGGCTGTTTAGTGCTTATGCACACACACTTGCACACTTGCCCACTTGCTTACCTGTCAGGTTGGCACCAGGGAAGGGCGGGTGCTCATTGGCAGGGATGGCTTGTCTGGGGGCCAGCCTGACACTCCACAGGGGAGCCCCAGACCTGCCCTGCAGGAGCTTTGCTTTGAAATGTCACCCACAGCTGGGAGCTGCGTCTGTGATGCTGAAGGTTAGGGGTCTAAGAGCCCCTTTTTAGGAGGCTCAGGTGGCTTGAGGGCCTGATACAGCTTGTTGTGTCTGCAGCTATGTCTCGGCCATGGTGCCCGTGAAGTCCCCCAGGGAGTACTATGTGCAGCAGGAGGTCATCGTGCTGTTCTGTGAGACCGTGGAGAGGTGAGGACCAGCAAGGGGCAGCCCAGGTTGGCCCTCATCCGAGGTGTCTGCCTGCTGTCCTTCCTACCCCTTCCCTCTGCGCAGGCGGCAGCCGGCAGGGCCTCCCCAGTCATCCCATGTGTCCCACCCTTTCTCTGGGCCGAAGGACAGTACTGCTGGGACTCCTGTGACAGGAGGAAGGCTGGCAGGCTTGGCCCACCAGGCTGGCAATGCCCTCCTCTCTCACCTGCCTACTGCCCAGCTCCTCACCGTCACAGCCCACAGGGGAGCCTTCGCCGGCTTCAGGCCAGTTGAACACAGTTTGGGGGTGACTTATCAGTGTCATCAAATTCAGGTTTTCTGAGCGGATGTGGGGGCCAAGTCTTCAAGATGGGCATTTTTCTAGTTTGCTGTGGTATTAGTAAGTTTTGAAATTGACCAGCATCTCGTCACAAGTTTGTTATTTTTAGAAGACAGACCAGTCACTGCTGATTCTTTGAGAGAGATTTTCAGTTGCCAGAAAATGAGGTGACAGGAAGTGACTGCCTTTGATCTTGAAGTCACTGTGGCATCTGCACTGCTCACCAGGTTTGGAGAAAGCCACCTGCTATGTGGAAGGGGACATCAGCCCCATTCCTCTGGAAGTGTCAGCTAGGATGGGGAATGTTGGCCCGTGTTTATTCTTGGTTCTGGTGGTGCCCCAGTTTCCTGGTTAGGCAAAGCTGCCACCTAGCTTGCTCTGTGGGAAGTCCCTACTGTCCCCACACACCTCACCTGCTTCCCACACTTCCACTTCCTTCCTGGGGCCAAGGTGGAGTAGGTGGAGGGACAGGTGCAAGACTCTTCCGGAGCTACCCAAACAGTGCAGCCTCTCCAGCGTCAGCCTCCCGTGGGTGTGGGGTGAGGGGTGGGCCTACCCTTCTCCTGCCTCCACTTGGGTCCAGCCCTGGAGGCACCACTCACTCCCTCTTGTCTCTGGCCAGGGCCCTGGACTGCGGGTACCTCACTCAGGACATGATTGACGACTATGAGCCAGCACTCATGTTCACCATCCCCCGGCTTGCCATCGTGTGGTGAGTGCCCCTTCTGCATATTGAGAGCAGTCCTGCTCTGTCTTTGTTACTTCCTCATCGCCAGGACACAATAGCTGACAGCCACAAGGTAAAGGAGGAGAGGTTTATTTTAGGTCACAATTTGCAGAGGTTTAGTCCATAGTCTGCTGGCTCCAAAGCAGGGCAGCACGGCAGAGGGGGAGCCCAGAGAAGAAACAGTCCATGGCAGGGCAGGCAGGAGGCAGCCGCGGTCGAGGGAGGAGGAGGGATATGTACCCTCCGGGCCACGCCAACAGTGATCCTCCTCTTCACACCAGGCTTCGCCTCCCAACAGCATACCCAGCCGTAACCCGTCAGTGGACTAATCCAGTATCACACACCCATGAGCCAGTCACCTCCCCAAGGCCCCACCTATGAGCACACGAAGCGTTGTCAGGACATCCAGATATGAGGTGTAACACACCCCGTCCCTCAGCTTTCTGGAGCAGTCACCAGGTGGGCCCTTGGGCCTCCCTGCAGATGAGAAGCTAAGTATCCACAGCACCTCCTGCTTAACTTTGTCCGTGAGTTAGGGAGCAAGATGGCCAGACCCTTGTCACCCACCACAGGACAGGTGTGATGGACAGCAGCTCACTAGTCACAGATGCTGCCTTTCACACATGGCCACTTGGGGTTGCCTGCAGAATGGGGTGACATGCAGGGGCTTGTAGTGACAGGAGGGCAAGGTACCTCCGATTCCCAGTGGAGGCCGTGGGAGGTTTGACTCTCTTGGGCTGGTGGGGAGGTGACCACCTGGTGGGCTGGGGATGCTGCTGAGGGGCTACCTGGCAGAGAGCCTTCCTTCTGGCAAGGGACAGCGGATTCAGGGAGAGCAGGGAGCTCACTGACAGCTTTCATATACCCGAGGCTGGAAGTGCTGAGGCACCTGCGAGCATCTCCGAGGCAGAGCCTAGGTGTCTTGGGCTCTCCCCCTGCAGCTCATCCCCTGTCTCTGGACAGGAACTTGCTTCCTTGCTCGCAGGCGATGGTCACTGAGGGCAGTCGTTGCAGAGGAGAGCTCGAGGGGAACCTCTGGCCTTGTGGCCAGGAAAGTGGCCCCGTAGGCAGCTGGCTCACAGGTGCAGAGCTGGCAGAGTGGGGTGGAGAGTCCAGGGACAGACGCTCACTGGAGGTGTGGACGACTAGGATGTGGCCAGGGATGTGTGGTAGGCACCAAGGCTAGGATGGATCCAGGCCTGGCCACAGGAAGGAGGCCCGGGTCACAGACACACACGGCAGGTGCCTGTGCTGGGCCAAGCTGCCTCTGTGTGAAAGTGGGGTGCAGGGGAGCATGCAGTGCTATCTGCACATGAAGGGGTGCTCCCCCTGTGTGGGGGCAGGTAGCATTGGGGAGTGTCCAGCCTCCCGCTAGGCACCTGGCTGGCTGCCTTCCTTGGGTGCCTTCTTAGGATATTCCTGGGATGTCCTTTGGGCAGTTTAACCCTCAGTGCTTTTCTAGAGTCTTCTAATGGCTTGGTGCCCTGGCCTCCCTACTCTTCTCCCTCTTTGATCGGAGCTTTATCTGTAGACTGACCGAATTGGTCAGGTCCCGTTACAGGGAGCAGGTAGAGGGGGCACTTCTATCCCTTTGTTAATTTGTAGAATTTGGAAATCTCCCTCTGCCTGCAGGTGCTGAGCTGGAGGACCAGTGTCCCCGTGGCCAGCATGAAGTGACTTGGAGTGATGGGTCCTGCCGGTGCAGGCAGAGCCCATCCTGGCGCACAGAGCCCCCCTTAAGACTCTATTATGTGGTTTTTCATCCCAGGAAAAGGCCTTGGTGTGGCCAAACTCATTTTGATGGTCTCGATGAGCCGTTTGGATCCTTACCCCCCGCCCCCAGTACTGGAACCTTATGCCTGCGAAGCAGGTGGCAGAATCACTGAGCTAAATCCGTGGCCAGGTCCTTACTTCTTTGTTTAAACAACAGAATAGTAGAACTCCTTGGAGCAGGGCCTTGTTTGGCCAGCAGAACAGGGTCTGGGAGTCTTCAAGGGCTCTGCACCTGGGAGGACTAGATGTGACCTTGGGAAGTGGGGGTCCTGCCTCTCTTCCTGACAAGCCACCCACAGGTGCCTGCCAGTACAGTGTTCGGCGCTCACCTCACCCTTCATGGACGGTGCCCAACGTTCGAGGCTGCCTTCCTCCGAGTCGTCCTGAGCCATGCACGTCCACAGCAGCCATACTGACCCTCTCATTCTGCCTGCTGCCCTCCCTAGGCCCCAGCAGTTTTAAAATAACTGGTGGGGTCGGACGACCTGACCCAGGCACTCTGTGTTCTTGGTGCCTGTGCTTTTCAGCTCTTCATGGCTTCCCATCTCCGTCTGTGCCTGAGCGTAGGCCGCCTGGGACAGAGGCGGTCTCCCTGACTGTGTCATCATCACCCATAAAGACACCCGTACCCTTTGCCCTCCACGTCCACCACCACCCCTGTTGTCACACACATGCTCCAGGGACACCAGTTTTCTGTTTCTGTAGGTTTGCCCGTCCAGGTCCTTTGTATCAGTGGGTTTGTGTTATGTGTGTGTCCCCCACCAAATCAGGGATGCTACCCCTCTTTATCTACCAGTGTGCCCTTGGTGCCTGAGGTCTGCTAGCACAGGGGCTGCTGCAGAGTTCTGTTACATTGGTCTGACAGGGCATAAACAGAGATTGCATTTACAAAGATTGTCCCTAAAGTATTACTTGAAAACCAAAAAAATTTGAGAGGGGGTGGATTCCAGAACTAAGGGTTTGATTTAAAATGTAGCCCAGTGATGGTGAACCTTTTAGAGATTTCAATGATACAAAAAGCCGGTTGTGGCATGTGTGCCATAGATTCACCGCCACTGTCGTAGCCATGAAAGCAATTTTAGAAAAAAAACCCCAAATATCGTGTAGAAACACCCCCAGGGTGTTACTACAAAAAGTTGTTACCAAATCCTGTGTATTTACTTGCGCTATTTAATGTGACAGATAAAACTTATGTAAACAAAGCTAAGCAACAAACATTCTTTCATTATTGTGATAAAATATGCGCAGCACAATTTGCTGTTCTAACTGTCCCGAGTGTCGTTAGGACAGTCACATTGTGTACCACCACTGGCCCCATCCGGCTCCATCACACATCAAACATTCTTTCATTATTGTGATAAAATATGCGCAGCACAATTTGCTGTTCTAACTGTCCCGACGTTAGGACAGTCACATTGTGTACCACCACTGGCCCCATCCGGCTCCATCACACGCTGACTTTCCTCTCCCCTCCTCACCACAAACTTCCCATGTCCGTGGATTTGACTCTGCAGGGACCTCCTTACGGGAATCACACAAGATTTGACCTTTTATGAATGCATTATTTAACTTGCTATAGTATCAGGGTTCTCCTTTGGTATGGTAAATATCAGAATTTCTTTCCTTTTTAAAGGCTGAATAATATTCCACTGCATATAATTAACTGTAATTTTAATTTGAGATTTGCAATAGTACTGAAAAGAATAAAATACCTAGAAATAAACCTAACCAAAGAGGTGAAAAGACATGGATGTTGAAAAAATTAAAGAAGATCTACTATAATGGAAAGAAATTCCATGTGCATGGATTGAAAGACTTAATATGTTAGGGTGGCAGCGTTCTGCAAGGTGATCGGTAGCCCTGAAACTGTCAGAACCCCACTGCCTCTTTCCTTACATAAACGAGAAAGCTGTTCCTCAATTTCATATGGAACTGCAGTGGGCCCTGAATAGGCAAAACAACATTGAGAAAGAAAGACATGTTGGAGGACTTGTGAACGAACCTTCATTTCAAAACCTACAAAGCAAAACAGTATGGTCCTTGCCTTCTGATACAGATAAAGACCAGTGGAGCAGAACTGAGAGGCCGGAAATACACCCAAAAGTTTGTGGCCCACTGATGTTTGACAAGGCATTCCGTGGGGAAGGAGCATTCTTCTAAATCTGCGCAGCTGGGACAGGCAAACAGCCGCTTCCAAAAGAGCAAAGCTAGGCCTCATGATGGTTAATTTTCTGTAAATTAACAGAGACTCGGCTGGGCCTTGGTAACCACGTTAGGCCACCACCAGTCAGGGTGCTGCTGTGAAGGTGCTTCAGGCTGAGTCTTCCATGGATCAGTGCCCCCCAGGCACAGCGGGTTACCCTTCATTCTGCAGGTGCCATCATCCAGGCAGTCGCAGGCCCCAAAAGCAGGGCTTTCTGCAGATGCCCTCAGCCCAGAGCTGCAAGGTGGCCTCTTCTAGGGGTCCAGCCTGCTGGCCTCCCTGCAGATCCAGGACTCGCCAGCCCTGCCTGCATGAACTAATTCCTTAAGTACATGCCTGTCACCCCCAAGTCTCTCTCACCCTAATTTGGGGAGTAAATATTCACGTTCTTGGACTTGGCAGTGGATTCTTAGATTTGACACCAAAAAAACTAGCAACAAAATAAAAAAATAAATAAATGGGACTTCATTACAGTTGGCTTTTGTATGTCAAGGATGCTATTATCAAAGTGGAAAGAAAACCTAAATAATGGAAGGAGATATTTGCAAATCATGTCTGATAAATTCTTTATGGGCAAAATATATGAAGGATCCTTAAAATTCGACAGCAAAGAGATAAGCAACCCAATTAAAAAACAGCAAAAGAAGGCCGGAGATTTAGCTCAGTGGTCCTGCTGCCTGCCTTGCAAGCAAGCTCAAGGACCTGAGTTTGATCCATGGTACCAAAAAACAAAACAAAACAAAACAAAAGACTTACATAGACATTTTTTCTGACAAAGATACACAGGTAGCTAATGAGCACATGAAAAGATGTTCAGTATCATCATTGTTGGTCATTAAAAAAATGTGAGTCAAGGCTTCAGGGAGACACCTCAAGGGTTGCTGGGTGCTGTAAACAGACTGGTGGTGGTAGCAGCAAGAAGTCAGGGAAACAAGAAGCCACTGCACTGCTGTGGGTGTCAGGTGGCCCCACGGCTGGGGTGATGCAGTGGGGTGGCCCTCTAAGAAGATGCAGCTCTTCCTGCTGGCAGGGGCTGGGCACACCAGTCACAGCTGTCGTGCCACATGAGGAACATAGCCATGTTTTTGCTGTGACTTTTTTCCCCTCAGGGATACCAGTTTATTTGGCATAGTCCATGAATCAAAAGGACCTGACATTCCTTAGCCAACATTTCCTACTTTTCTATTACAAAACACTGGGTGCCCCGCACATAATTCACAGTCCTTGTTCCTTTTCTTGATACCTAGATTAAACAGGTTTCCCCATTTAGTACACACTTCACACTCACAGAAGGTTTTGGGGAGAGAGGGCAGTGGTGTTTATAAGTGGCCCTTGAGCCAAAGGCGCTTCATGTAAGCAATAAAGCGTGGTAGGGTCACCCCACAGCCATTCTTGTGTGTTCAGAGCACTGGACCTCAACATACCATCACTGGCCCATGTGGGATTCCGCATAACAGGGAAGACACTGATTTCCCTGAAAAAATGAAGTGCAGCACGAGTATGAAGGACTCACCCTCCACACTCTTTTCTAATGATACAGAAGAGAGCTTTGACCTTATATGATTAGTATCCCCCAAGCGTCACACATGTAAAAAAAAATAGCTAAAAAATAATCTGGGACAAATCCTCACCACACAGTTACAATAGAATCTGATCATCACTCATGGAATCTGTAAGTTAGAAAGAGCCTCAGAGATGATGCTGTACATCTCCTCATTTGGTAAATGGGAAACTGTCAGGCAAGTGATGTGCCGGACCCTGAGGTTAGCCTGGTGGCAGAGCTGGGAAGCACGCAGGGCCTCTGAAGAGCCTTGTTCAGGTTCTCTGGTTTCCCAGTCCTTCACACGATGAAGCACACGCAGGGACAACTCCGTGATTTGGTCTCGCCAGGGTAGGACTTCTCTCTGCTACTGATCCGTGTCCTTGGGAAAACAAGTGCAGGTTAGAGAGCTTCTTGGATTTGGGAAGGCTCTGCAGTCCGCGGTAGGCAGGCGGCCGGCCTACAGTGGGATCCCAGATTTGAGGCGGAGCTGTCTGGTGTCTTCTGGCTTCGAGCAGCACAGCAGTGCTGTTTAGGATCCACCTTTCCTCACCTGGTCTTCCCCAGAGTGGGCCTTTTGGGTTGAGCATTTCTTCAACCAAATGATAAGTTGTCCACCAGTTTGAAGTCCACTCCTACACCTTCCCCATGATGTAGAGAGAGCCATAACCGCTGGGACGAAGGGCATCGCCAGGTGCCATTCCTTGGAAACTCTCCTCTCCAGTGTTGGTCATAGGGAGGTTGCCTGTCAGAGGCTGGCAGTGATGCCGGTCTTTTGGCTGCAGTTTGTTGCCGCAGGGCAAGAGCCTGTCTCTGCCCGCGTGCTTGGCAGTTGAGCTCCTCCTCGGCCGTGTGGCAGCCACCTCCCTGCCCCCTGCAGTAGGCAGTCGCTCATTCCAGGAGAAGTGGGGCGCTGGGTGATCTGGCCTGTGCTGGACAGCAGAGTGGCGCCCCTGGGTGTCTCCGTGGGCGCCTTGAACCAGTGACCCCCAGGGAGCGGCTGCAGCCAGTGTCGGTATCCAGCTGGGTTCACAGACTTCTCACATTCAGCTTCCTGGCTTCACAGCCACCCGTGTAAAAGGCATCAAGAGCAGCCCACCCTGCTTTATGTGGGGATCATCTGTGCTCACTGTAAATACTCCAGTAGGGGTGAGGACCATGCCAGGTGTTGGCCTCCAGTGTCGGTGTGCAGCCGCAGCGCTGCCTGGGCCCCTCACTGCCCGAGCCACGGCGGCGAGAGCGATGGGCCGAGTGCGGGCGATCCACGTCCTTGCTGTGACCTTTGAAGGAGTCCCATCCTTCAGTTCTGACGTCCTTGACCCAGGTCTGGCAGGAAACGTCTGTCACCTCTGCAGGCGTGAGTGCCCCTCATTCACACTCACGAGCCCGCGCAGCCCTGGTCTGGCAAGGCCCAGACACAAGACCGGAGCAGCCGATTCCCACGGACCTGTGACCTGTGACCTGTGACGGGAGAAGCGGCCTGAGGGAGGTCGGCCAGGGCGAGTGGAGCTCCCCCTGCAGGCGCTGAGCGGGGCTGCGAGTGCGCCTGGGGCCCTCAAGGTGGCTCCCCAGACAGGTCTTCAGCAGGTGCCGAGCTGGGTACCAGCCTGGGGACAGTGAGGAGAGAAAGCCTCGTGTTGGGGAGGGGGTGCCCCCTGGAGGAGGGCTGGGTGCACAACTTGTTTTACTTTTGGAGAGGACATTTTCAGGTTATTCTCGGAAGGCTGCTCGGGTAAATTGTAACCCAGGTCCCACACTCCCAAGGAGATGGTTTAACCAGCAAATCTCCATGCCAGTTTGGTGGTGACACTGAGTGTATGAATCTGTTCTTAGGATGACCTATGGCCCCTCTTGTGAACACACGTTAATCAGCTTCAGAAGATGAGAAAGTCATTGCCTTTTTCTGAGCTTCTGTAAGACCCAGTCGGGAGGGACGGAGGGTGAGAAGAACCGGGAGGTGGGTCTACCACATAGTCCCAGGCCCCTTTCCCAGGGTCCCTAGAGTAACTGGGCTGGCTTGTATGTCTCCGCCGCAGTGGCCTTGTGGTCTACGCAGATGGACCCCTGAACCTGGAGCGCAAGGTGGAAGACATGTCTGAGCTTTTCCGGCCCTTCCACACGTTGCTGCGGAAAATCAGGTGGGGACCTGGTGGGGGAGGGGAGGGGAGGACCGCAGGAGGGTGTGGAAGGGAGGGGTTTGCTGAGTGAAGGCTGTAGCCCCTGTGGGTCTTCCCAGGCTGGGTAATATTCCTCCTGGGTCGTGCCTGATCCCATGTCGTGGTGGTCAAAACCGGCCGTGCAGGCTGGGGCTGTAGCTCCACTGTAGATCTCTTGACCAACAAGTGCAAGGTTCTGGGTTCAATCCCTTGAACCAAAATGGCAAAACAAACCCAGTCTTGTTTTTGCCCTGCCTGGGCCTCTCCTGCAGTGGGCAGCTCGTTAGGACTGAGCTTTAGCAAGTGTTGGACTTCACACTGCCTACGGTGCTCAGACAGCTCATTGCTTGCCCTTTACCCTAAGTTTGCTTTCATTTAGATCACTGGTGTACAAGTGTCGCTCTTTGTCTTTAATCCTTGGCTTGTGAAGTTTGTGTCCACACACATTGGAGCCCCTTTGAAACTCCATACTTTCTGTGGTGTGGGTTGAGTCCTCTGCCCAGCGGCAGCCTCCTGGAAGGTTGGGGACAGTGGAGAGGCTGGGACTGTGTGTCCTTGGGTGAGACCCGGGCCCTGTGGCCCTAGACACCATTTCTTCTCACAGCCCTGCATTTCCAGAAAGCTCTCTCTCCCCTGCATGGTGGTGAAGCTATTGACCCTCTGCGGGGAAACAACCTGCCAGCCAGGGCCAGGATTCCCCTGAAGCACAGGACCCTGCCCCCTGCAGAGCCAGAGGCGCTGTGAGTCCAGACAGTCACTAACCCCGTGGGAGCCCTGGCAGCTGCTCCTTGGTAAGGCAGTGGGCGGGGAGTGTGCAGTTCAGTTCGTGATTCACCCAGGACGGTGGTGAACCTGTGGCATGTATGCCACATGGGCTGTTTGTATCACTGAAAGCTTTAGAAGGTTCACCATCGTAGATCTAGCAGATGGCTGTGGGGAAGGTGACCTCTGCACCCAGAGGCCAAGGTCCTGCCCTGCCTAGTGTGGGGTGTATGGGAGAGGAGATGACCATCAGAGGTAGTTGTGGTATTGAGGCTGGGAAGGAAAGCAGAGTCTCAGCAGATGGGGTGGGAGCTGGGGATTTGGGAAAGGGAAAAGAGCCTTGTGGGACAGTGTGCACCTCAAGATGCCACTCGTGTGGGTCGTGCCCACATGCAGTGGGGTCTCGGGGAAGTCTGCCCTTGGTGTAGGCAGTAGAGAGGAAGATTGGGGCTCAGTGAATCTGGAAGTGGATTGTCCATAAGTGACCACACGGTGCTGCAGGCACATCTGAAACAGGACACAGCTTCAGGAGACTTCCTGTTGAGAGAGACCCCTTCTCCGTCAGAGATGGGTCCTTTTAAAATCCCCAGATGTGCTGGGCATGGTGGCACATGCCTGTGATCCCAGCCCTCTGACCACAAGTTCAGAGCCAGCTTGGGCACCTAGCAAGACCCTATGTCAGAATAATAAAAAGGGCTGGGGACATGGCACATTGCCTTGTGTGCACGAGGTCCTGGGTTTGATCCGAAACAAACTAATAAGATACCTAGATACCAGTAAGTATCCGTCCTGACTTCTGATCTACCATAGCCAGTGTAGATGGATCAAGACCTTGCATTTCTTCTGTGGCCCTGACTTGGAAGCTGCCATCTAGGATGAGGTGGCCATGACTCAGGTGACAGCCCTGCCTGCTACCCCTGTAACCTGCTGCTTGTGTTTCCCAGGCATGGAGATGGAGGGAACCAACAAGTGGGCTTGACCACTGCAGGGACAAGGTCTGAGAGGACCTGTCAGTCACTGTGTCCGCTGTGGTCTGATGTTTTTTGTTTAATTTTAAAAACTTAATTTTAATGTAATACAAGTAGATGTTAATAAAGGAAATATTTTTAATAGTCTTCTATGAAAAAGCAAAATTTCATAACTAATTAAAGAATAGAATTAGTTAATACACTGTGTACCATAATCTTTAAAAAATGGCCAAACTGTTTGAGTACAAATCAATCACGGCCACAGATTTAGCTCAGTGATGCCGCTGCCTGCCTCGCAAGCAGAAGGACCCAAGTTCGATCCCTGAGACCAAACAATAACAACAACAACAACACCCAGATAATAGCACTAAACTTTCTTTTCAGTGAACTAAGAGGACCTAGCAGTTTAAATGAAACAAATTAGCATATATATTGAAATATTTTTGAAACCAGAATATATAATTTGGGAAATTCTTAGATTTCTTCTTACTTCCTATTTCTGTCTTCTTTTTTTCATGTTTTCTTTAACATTTGGGCCAGGGATTTAGATCAGACATTTAATAGAAACTATGTACAATAAATTTTTACTGTATTTTACATAAGATAGGCATCGTAGAAATTTACTTAAATTAGATGGAAGATAGACAGTTAAGGAGGGCCCAGCCTGTGCGATATTTTCTCAGAGCATGAAAGTCAGAGTTAATTTGGGGAAAAGGGTTCAGACTGCAGATTAAACGGATGTTAAAAAAAAAAAACTAAAATGCAGGCCTTTGGGTAGATAACCAGACACTGAGACCACCAGTAATTCAAAGGCACTGTTCTTAAACACAGCCCCCATCTAGTCATATGTGTGGATTCTCACCTATGACTTAGGAAATGCCATTCCAAAGATGTCTTTCCCATGAGGCAAAGTCTCAAACGTTCATTCAGCCCTGGACATGGGAATGACCTCTCCTCCTTGCTCAGAGTAGGAAGAAACCCACAACTTTTGGACACTACTGACCCAATCTCCCTGATTTCAGTCTTTATTTGAACCTTTAGTTTCTCACACCAGAGAATGTGGCACTCAAACATGTGTCTGATTTATTTCACTTAGGAGTATGGTCTCAAGGTCCATTCATTTAGCTATAAATGTCTGAAGCTCTTTATGGCAGAGTAGTACTCCATTATATTTAAAGAAAAACCAAACATCTTCTTTATCCACTCATCCGTTGATGGGCATTTGGGCTGTTTCCAAGGTTTAGCTATTACAAACTGTGCCACTATAAACATGGGTGTACATTTATCGCTGTGGTATCATGCTCTTTATTTCTTTCAAGAAGATATAAAGAAGGGGAATAGCTGGGTCAAAGGAACTTCTAGTTTTAGTTTTTTGAGGCATCTCCACACTGATTTCCACAGTAGTTGTGCCAGACTGCACTCCCACCAGCAGTGGAGAAGAGTCCTCTTTTTTTGGTACCAGGGATTGAACTTGGTACCTTGTGCTTGTGAGGCAGGCAAAGCACCACTGAGCCAAATTCCTAGCTAGTGTTCCTTTTCCCCCACAGCCCCTCCAGAATTTGTTATGGGTTGATTTCTTGATAGCAGCCATTCTTTCTGGGGTGAGGTTGAATCTCGGTGTTGTTTTAATTTGCATCTCTGAAGTGACCAGTGATGTTGAACATTTATAATACATTTATTTGCTATTTTTACTTTATCTGAGGCATGTATTTTCATTTCACATGCCCATTTTTGCACTGAGTCTTTAAATTTGGGGGGGGTCTGGTATTTTTGAGTTCTTTATATATTCTAGGTAGTAGTCCTTTATCTGATGAAGAGCTGGTAAAAAAAATTTTCCCATGTTGTGGGTTTTCTCTTTACTCTGTTGGTGGTTTCTTTTGCTGTGCAAAAGCTTTTTAATAAAATGAGGTCCCAATTGTTGATTCTTTGTAGCATTTCCTGTGTGGTCTGGGTTTTGTTCATGAAATCTTTGCCTACTCCTATGTCCTCAAGCATTCTACCTATTCTCTCTTCTAGCAGATTTATTATTTCTGTTTTAATATTTAGATCTTTGATCCATTTTGATCTTAGGTTAGTATATGGTGAAAGATATGGGTCTAGTTTCAATTTTTGGCAGTTTTTCCAGCACCATTTATTGAAGATGCTGTCTTTCTTCCAGTGAAGGTGTTTGGCTCCTTTGTCAAAGACAAGGTGGCTGAGTGTGTCTGGGGTTGTTCCTGCATCCTCTAGTCTGTTCCATTGATCCTCAGATGTTTTTGAGTGCCGTGCTATTTTTATCACAGTATCTTTGTAGTATAATTTAAACCAGGGATTGTGATACCCGCTGCCTTGCCTTTATTGCCCAGAACTGCCTTTGCCATTCTAGGCCTCTTCTGGCTCCAAATGAATTATAGGATTGTTTTTCCTAATTCTCTGTCATGTGCTTTTGGAAGGCAGCTATGCTCACCGCTATACCACCAACACTTATATGTGATGTATGCTTTTGGAATTTTGATTGGGATTGAACTTATTCCGTATAACCATTTTGGAAGTATGAACATTGTCGCAATGTTGGTTCTTCCTATTCAAGAATAAGGGATTTATTTCCATTTTCTAATATCCTCTTTGATTTCCTTTTTCAGAATACTATAGTTTGAGGTCTTTTACTTCCTTAATTAAATTGATTCTTAGGTATTTCATTTTTTTGGATGCTAATGTAAAAGGGGTTTCTCTAATTTCGCTCAGTGAGTTTGTTATTTGTGTATAGGAAGGGTATTGATTTTTGAGTGTTGACTTTGTATTCAGCCATGCCACTGAATTTGGTTATATCTAGAAGTGTTTTTGATGGAGCTTTTGGGGTCTTCTGTGTAGAATATCATGTAATCTGTAAATAATGATAATTTAATTTTCCTTTCCTATTCCTTTTATTTCTTTCTCTTGTCTAATTGCTCTAGTTATTGTTTCCAGAACTATACTGAACAAGAGTGGTGACAGAGGACATCCTTGTCTTGTTACTGACACACTTCTTTTTTTCTTGCCAGTACTGGAGATTGAACTCAGGACCCTATGCTTGCTTGCAAGGCAGATGCAGTGCCACTGAGCTAAATCCCCAGCCCCTTGTTCCTGATTTTAGAGTGAAAGCTTTCAGTTTTTGTCTGTTTAATATGATGCTGGCTGATGGTCTGTTATAGATGGCTTTTATCAGACTGAGATAAAGACCATCTATAACAATTTTCTGTGGGGATTTTTATCATAAATCGGTGTTGGACCTTGTCAAATGCTTTTTCTTTATCTATTGAGAGGATCATATAGTTTTTGTCCTTGGCTCTGTTAATATAGTGTATTACACTTACTGATTTGTGTATGTTTTACTATCCCTGAATCCCTGGGATAAATCCACCTTGGTCAGGGTGTATAATCTTCTTGGTGATTTGCTGCATTCTATTTGCCAACATCTTATTGATTATTTTTGCATCTGTGTTCATTATGGAGGCAGGACTGTAGTTCTCTTCTTTGGTTAGAACCTTCTCTGGTTTTGGACTCAGGGTAGTGCTTGCTTCCAGGAATGAATTTGGGAGTATTGCTTCCCTTTCAATTTTGTTAAAGAGTTTGAGAAGTAATGGTATTACATTTCTTACAGAATTTAGCAGTGAATCTATCAGAGACTGGGCTTTGCTATGTTGGTAGTTTTTTTTTGTTTGGTTGTTTTTTTTGTACCAGGGATTGAACTCGAGACCTCATGCTTGCCAGGTAGGTGCTGGGCCACTGAACTACATCCTCAGCCCTGTTGGTAGGTTTTTAATTACCTCTTCGATTTCATTGGCTGATATTGGTTTATGTAGGATTTTTATATCTTCTTGATTCAGTGTTGGTAATCCCTTTTTTTTTCCTTTTATTGAGTTTATTGGTACATTTAAGGTATACAGTACAATTACGTTCATTATTGGGATCTTGTACCTTTACATGACAGGTCTTGGTTCTCATTTTTTTCCCCTTGTCTGTGCCCTCCCTTCACCCCCTCCTCCCCTTCCAGTGTGGGTAATTCATATGTATCTAGGAATCTGTCCATTTCTTCTGTATTTTCCATCTCATTAGAACACAGAAGCAGATATTGATGATCTTCTGGATCTCTGCAGGATCTGTTGTGATGTCACCCTTTTCATTCCTAATTGCGTGGATTTGAGTCTTTTCTTTCCCTTTTTTCGTAAGGCTGGCTAAGGGTTTGTCAATTTTATTTTATTTTTTGAGAACCACCTCTTTGATTCATTGATCCTTTGAATTGTTTTTTTAGTCTCCATTGCATTAATTTCTGCTCTGACTTTTAGAATTTCCTCCCTCGTATGAGCTTTGAGCTTGACTTGCTCTTCTTTTGCTAGAAGCTTGAGATTCAACATTATGTTGTTTATGTTATCCTGCTCTGATTTCCTTATGTGGGTGTTCACTGCTATAAATTTCCCTCATAGGGCAATTTCATTTTGTCTCATAAGTTCTGTTATGTTGTATTGTCATTATGGTTTAATTGTAGAAATTGTCTGATTTCTTCTTTAATTTCATCTGAGCCATTGGTTGTTCAGGAGGGTGTTATTTAATTTCCATGTGTTTATGAAGTTCTTGTGGTTTCTTTTACTGTTGATTTTCAATTTCATTGCACTATGGTCTGATAATGTGCATGGGATAATTTCAATTCCTTTGCATTTACTGAAGCATTTCTATGAGGTAGTATATGGCCTGTCTTGGAGATGATCCCTTGTACAGCTGAGAAGAATATATATTTTGATGTTGTAAGGTGCTACACTTTATAGACATCTCCTAGGTCTCTTTATTCAAAAGTTTGGTTCAGTTCTAATATTTCTTTGTTGCTTTTTTGTCTAGCTGATCTGTCTATCTGTGACAGTGGGGTATTGAGGTCCCCCATTACAACTATATTAGTGCTTATATGATTTTTCATGTCTGTTAATATTGGTTTTATATAGCTGGGTGCACTGCTATTTGGTACATATATATTTATGTTGTTACCTCTTCCTCTTGAATTTAAGGATATTGTGACCTTCTTTGTCTCTCTTAATCAGTCTTGGCTTGAAATCCACTTTATCTGCAAATAGAATAACTACCCCTGCTTTTTTCCAGGTGCTTGTCACATGGAATATTGTTTTCCATCCTTTGACTTTAAGTCTGTGAATTTGATTTTGAATTAAATATGTTTCTTATATGCAGCATATTGTTGGATCTTGCTTGTTGATCCATTCTGCCAGTGTGTTTCTTTTGATTGGTGAAATGAGACCATTAGCATTGATAGTTATAACTGATATGTGTTATCTTATCTCTGTCATGTTATTTTCCTGTTGTTAGCTTCCTTTTTTCGTTTTCTGTTTAATTTCTTGCCTTGTGTGGCCTGATGTTTTTAAACAGCTTCAGACACTGAAGACTTCATCTCAGAGTCCTCTGCCTACCCTGGGAGAGAAAAGCCAGAGGGAGATAGCTAAATAGAGTGCCGATAAATGACCATCCATCAAAAATTAATTGGTGAATAAGGTCAAATTTTTGTGAATGCATATTTATTAAGTGAATGTTGTTAAATACAGGCAGACAGGACCAGCCATCTTCATGTCTTTTCTAAAAACACTTCAAGGCCTTGCCTTGGGGCAGACAGTTTGCCTCACTTTAGAGCAGGCTGATTTTTCAGGTGCAAAACTGGAAAAAACTGAAGAGGTCTGAAAAATCGTATTTGTAAAGCTCCCTAAGCCATGGAAGTGCTGTCCAGTAGACAAGGGAGTCTTTCTAAGAGGAAGTGAGCTCCCTCTCTTACTTGCCACTTTTTTTGCCCCAAGAAGCATTTGACAGTTCCAGGTATTTGCTTGTCCAGGGCTCAGGTTGAGCGGCTCAGTCTCTGCAGGGAGAGAGCCCAGGTGCGAGGGGTTGGCGAAATGCCTGGGGAACTCGGGCATTGCGGCTGCACTGTGCAGGTTCTGGGGAGGCAAGGAGTCTGGCAGAGACTCCTGGAGTCCAGAAAGGTAAGGTGATGAAAACGTGCAGGTATACTGCCTGGGGACATTTGCCAGATTCTGGAGCTGCAGGAGGCAGGAGGCTGGAGGCTGAGCTGGACTGAAGGGTGGAATTGGATTTCCTGGGGCCTCAGGGTCTGGGTAGAGAGAGACTCACCAGGCTCAGAGCAGCAGTGACCACACGGTAGCTTCTGCTCAGCCCCAACCTCCGTGACCTCTGACCACCACGCAGTGGTGGGCTGTCACACCACCTGTCTAGCAGAGGAGAGGGGAGCCCCTCATTTGTCACCTCTGTGATTCTTCCATACCCAGTGTCCATCATGTAATTCAAAATTGCTAAACATATAAAGAAGCAAGAAAAAAATGACTGATAGTTAATGCAGACAGTGGATGATTCAGGTCGTAGAATTAACACATAAATACTTGAACACGATTGTGATTGATGCACTAAAGAAAGTAGAAGGGGAAATTGGATAGTAAGGCCGAAAATTTAGAGAACTGGTATTTTTAAAAAAAGAAACAGATGATATTCTAGAGCCAAGAAAATTCACAGCCTAAAAACAAAGACACAGTAAATGGATTTGTTAACGTGCTGGCCCCAGCAGAACACAGAAGTAATGAAATTGAGGAAGCTCGATAGAGGAGACCCAGAGAAAAAGGATGGGAGAACAAATAAGGAACAACAGCCGACAGGCAACCCACTTTCTAGTCCCCCTGCTGTCTCTCAGACAGAAGCTTTCTTTCTCTCAATACTTTTTTCTTACCAAAAAAGAAAAAAAAAAAAACAGCAAAATACACCCTAAGAGATGAGTGCAATGCACCCAGAAGGTCCAACACGTGACTGGAGTCCCAAACAAAGGGACAGAGAGAGAGGGCAGAAGCAGTAGTCAGAGAGACAGTGGCTAGGGTTTTACAAAACTGTTGAGAAATCTACCCATAGATTCAGGCTGCTCAAGAAAACTGTAAGCAGCAAAAAGAATCATACCTTGCTGTGTCATAGGACAACTATCAGAGCAAAGAAAAAATGTTAAAAGCCGAAAAAGGGACATTACTTTGAAAGGAACATAAGATAGACAGTTATCATCTCAAAACAAAAATAAGAATGATGGAAGCAAGACTGTCCTGAAATTATATGTGGAGTGTATTGAAAATGCCAACAGAAAATGACTGCCAACCAGAATTTTACGGCCAGTAAAAACTCCTTCCAAAATGAAGATAAAATGATTTTTTTTTTTTTTTTTTGTACCGGGGACTGAACTCAGGTCCTTGTGCTTGCGAGGCAGGCGGCCGCACCACTGAGCTACATCCTCGGCCCTTCATCCAGTTTTCTGATCAGTGACAGTGTGACATTGCCGAACCATGGGAAGTGGCTGTTGTTTCCTAAAAAGTGGGCTGAGCCAGTGAGACTCCAGTGAGAAGGTGGTATAATTTACAGATCTCTCTTGGTGTCTAAGGGTCTCTCTTGGACCCCTTACCACAATCACACACAGAATCAATTTTAGACTGGGGAAATCAAAGTGAAAAATAAAACAGAACTTTTGGAGAAGAAAATCAAGGAGAGTACCTTTGTCACCCTGATTAGGGAAATCTTTCTTAGGCATAAAATCACAAACACAAGGAAAAACTGTGATGCACTTAGATATCATTAAAATTTAAAACTTCAGTTTATGAAAAGACACCATTAAGAGAGTGAAAAGGCAAGCTGCAGAGTGGGAGACTGTGTCCACTTAGAACTCCAACCCAGAATATGCAGGATGCTGCTACACATCAAGAAGAAAAAGACAACCAGTGAGACAGGGCAGAAGACTCACAGGCATGCGGGGCCGGTAACTCAGTGCTAGACAGCACTCGATCCACCTCGCTTGTTACTAGCCCACAGCAGTGAAGGCCACAGAAGAGACCATTATCTCCCACCAGAGAGGATGGTATGATTGAAAATACGATGGGGAAAGGAGGAGAAGAGGAAATAAAAAGGATCAAGATGTGGTGTGTACTTGTACCAATATCCTAGGATGAATGTATTCATTATCACAAAATATAATGATGGAAAATTTTTAAAAATCTAACCCAGTGTCGATGCAGGACACAAGTGGGCAGAGCTGTCAGCGTGTCCACACAGCCACCAACCCCCTGCAGGGTACCAGTCCCTCTCTGTGGGCTTTTGAGGGAACGCACCTGTATTTTCTCCTGGAGAGACACATGGGGGCAGGAGGCCACCACAGCCAGCACCATCAGACGAGGGACGGGTGAGGACAGCACTGGGCCATGGTGTGTCTACAGCCAACCCAAGGGCCTGGAAGGAGCAGTCTCCAGCCATGTGCCTCACTGTGGCTGACCCTTTCGTCACATGGTTGCCAGATCCCTACCACCATGGTAGGACACTTTTTGTTTTGTAAGTACATCCCAAATGGGGGCATCTGAGGTCTACTTACACTAAAGACCACACATTTAAGACTTAAAAGTATGTGTTGTTTATCTGAAATTGAGATTTCACTGGGTGTCCTGTATTTTATCCAGTGATCTATGAAAGCCTAGTATCAGCCAGCAAAGGCTGCCGCAGCGTTTAAACCATAATTTCCATTTTCCTGAGTACAAGGGCAGGCGAGACCACCTCTGCCTGTGCTGTCAAGGTGGTGGCGGTGCTGGGACTGACTGGAAAGATGTGGGGTGCTTGGGTTCTGGCTGGTGTCTCATTTCTTGATCTGGACACTGTCCTCATGGGAATGTCTGGGTTGTGCAAGTTCAGCGAGCCGCGCTGTTCTGGGAAGAGCACTTTCCTCTCTGTACTCAGGCCCAGCTGAGCTTTTCCCAGCAGAGTAGTGTGAGGCCAGCTTGTCAGCCTGGCCCTGGGTTCACCGAGTTGTCACCAAATTAAGGGCATTTTCAGATGTCAGCTTCCTGGAAGCCTTCTCAGGCCAAGCCAGGTGCCCTGTCATCCCCTCCTCGGGGGCCTGCCTTTCTCTTTGCGCACTTGTCATCAAAGCCCAACCAACCGTTGTCTGCACAGATGTCTGTCTCACCACAGACCCTCAGCGTCAGCACCTGGCAGCAGCTGATGCTCAGAAATCTTCGTGCAGCGGAGGATGAAAATCTGTACTTTTTTCATGCTTTAGAGTTTTTTTGTTTTTTGTTTTTTTAGAGACAACTCACTCTGTAGTTGAGACTGACCTGGAACTTACTATGTAGCCAGGATGGTCTTGAACTCACAGCAATCCTCCTGCCTCAGCCTCCCAAGTGCTGGGATTACAGGCGGGTGCCACCACACCTGGTTTATGCTTTAGAGATCTTACTGATGCAATCAATGCATTCCTAAGAATCGGGGCATTCTTGTTTCCAGTGAGAGGTTCCAGAGTCTCTCTTTTTTTTTTTGTCCTGGGGATTGAACTTGGGACCTTGCACTTGCAAAGCAGGCAGCGGAACCACTGAGCTAATTCCTCGGCCCCAGAATCTAATTTTTAAGAAAGAAACTATCCTTGTTGGCCCCGTTGCTGTGTGTGGCATGGAGGAGACGAGCCCAGTGCCTTGCTTTGTAGAGGATGAATCGTGTGCTGTGTAAATTCAGTGCAAGTGCTGGTGGCCTGGTTGCTTTTCTGCCATGCAGGCTTCAGGGGCTCCGTGCACTCCTGGCCAAGGAGGCTGTTGTGGCCTTTGGGACACTCATGCTTGTTTTGGTCTTGGCCCATAGGGATCTGCTGCAGGCCCTGACCGAGGAGGAGCTGCACACGCTGGAGCGGAGCCTCTGCGTCTCCCAGGATGTGGAGCTCCCCATCCACACCGATGCCCAGGTGCCCTCTGCCCTGGCACCCACCTTTCCCACGCCACTGCCCCCCAAGGAGCCGCTGTCCGCCAAGGCCCCAGGTCCAGAGGCAGAGCTGGCCTGCTCCATGCAGTATGATGACCAGGAGCTGGAGGAGCTCAGCCGCTTGGTGCACAGGGCCGGGGATGAGATGTCATCTCTGCTCTCGCCACCCAGCGCCTGCCAGTCCCCTGCGCACAGGCCGGGGACCGAGGGCAGCCCCCACAGGGAGCCTTCTCCGGGCAGAGTGCAGCCGAAGTTGGGTGGTGACGAGGAGGAGCGAGTGTTCTTCATGGAGGATGTGGAGGCGGCGGAGGCGCCCACTAGGCCCGAGTCCCCGGGAGGCCCATTTGGGTGGGCAAGTGGTGCCCAGGAGAGAGGGCAGAGCAGGCAGCACGTCGAGGTGGAGGTCGACAGGGCAAAGGAAGAGGACAGGAGCAACAACAACACAGAGGATGGTCGGGCGCGGACGGCTGGAGCCATGGGCTCCACCTGCAGCTGCCTGGACTCCCAACTGTACCTGGACGGCTGGGAGGTGAGCACAGAAGATGCAGAGACAGCGGAGATAATTGCCCACCGGACAGGGGGCATGAAGCTCTCTGCCACTGTCATCTTCAATCCCAAGTCACCTTCCTGCCCAGACTCTGCTGCGGTCACGAAAGACACCCCAGGCCTTGGCGCTTTGCCCCCAGAACCCGGGGCTGAGGAGCCGGGGCAGGGCTCCCACAACTGCTTGCTGCACTCGTGTGTGTGCTGCGGGAGCTGTGGGGACGGCAGGGAGGATGCCATGGAGCGCCTGCGGGAGAAGTGCAGCCCGGGAGGGGTCGTCAGTGCCTCCCACCCCACCACAGGTTTGGCCAAAGCCAGTGACAAGGCCAAGGCCTCTCTGCCCACAGACAATACCCCTTTGTCCAGCAAGTGCCTGGCATCCACCTCAGGACCCCAGCGGGGCACAGCAGGTGGGACCCGAGGAGAGGGTGAGGCCCCGCACCAGCAGGAGGAGCCGGTGGCCCAAGAGCGGGAACTCGGGAAGCCCCCCTTGGCCAGGGGCGACAGCCTGCAAAGAGATGCCACCCAGGAGGAGCCACTGCCGCCCTCAGGCTCTAGGTAAGGCTGGCTCTGCGTCAGGGACCTGACCCCTTGCTTTGCGTTCGGATCTGTCATGCACTGAAGTGAAACAGGTGTGGGCAGCGCCTGGCGCAGACGCCCTCCGGCCTTGCCAGTTGCCTTGGGCAGGCTGAGTGTGCTGCTCACCTCTCTGCTGACTGCCGTGGCTCCTGCGTTGTGCAGACCTGAGGAGAGGCGGCAGCCCTCACAGTGGCCATGGTTTTCAACTGTGTTTCCGGGACCTGTGCCCTTCCCTACCGTCTGCATGGGCCTTGCTGTCCCCTCCTACGGGCAAGAGACTCGTGCTAGCACAGTGGTGTGGGATCTGCAAGACCCGGGTCTGCCACCCCCACCCCCTCCCAGTGAAGGTCCGGGCAGCTGTCACCACATGTCCCACCCACGACCCCCTGCTCTGCAGCTGCATCCAGGAGTCTGGCTGGTGATTCCCCCCCGTCCGGCCCCTCCCTACCTTGGCGGGCCTCCCTGGCTGTCATTTTCACTGGAATGATAGGAACCCCGCAGGGCTTTTGTTGGCACAGCACTGAGGCGGGCCTGTGCTCTGATGTGCTCTCTCCTGGGACATCTCTGCAGGGGATCCCTCGCCCCCCCCCCCCGGGGTCACTGAGGGGTGCACTCCTGTGATGTGCACAGGTGGCCCAGGCCGCAGGGCCACGGCGAGTCCTCTGCTCATTTGGCTTCTCAAGGAGGAAGGAGAGGTGAGGGAAGGCTGGCCACAGTCTCCCGTGCTCTGGGCTGCGCACTGTGCCATGCCGCCCTCCCGGCTGCCGCTCGCTCCTCTCCACCCTCCTCGCGCTGCCCCTCCCAGCTGGTACACCATCTTTGCTGTTACTGGTCCCAGCTTTGCACCCTGCTTCTCTGCTTCCTGGACTCAGCTCAGCTCAGCTCCCTAGGCCTGCAGCTAGGTGAGCACCAGGCAGGGGCCATGTTGGTTTGGATGTGGGTCCCCACCTCTGGGGTGACTGCCCCTGACCCAAGTTCCATGGCCTTGGGAGGGTGTGGGCCCTGGTGGCCACGGAGAAGTGCCCGCAGCCCCACAGGTCCTGCCCATCCTTCCAACAGGGAGGTGCCCAGGCCAGGGGAGGCTGGGTGTGGCCAGCAGCAGAAAAGGAACCTCTGTGGCGAGCCTCCTGTCCCCAGCTGTACGTCCAATTGCTTCTGGAGCCTGTTGGCCAGGTGCCCCCGTCAGCTGCTGGCCTGGGTGGGTCCTCATCTGAGGGCCACTGCTCCACTCTGGCCTCAGCCGTATGGGGGTGCTTATCTCTCCTCCACATCGGGCTGCGGGTGGTCTGTGGCGCTTCTCTGTGGTGAGCCCTGTGTCCTGACCCCGGAGCAGCCAGGATCGTGCTGTCTGGCTGTTGCATGTCTTGGTCCTCCCAGGTCTGAGGATCACAGCCGCCACCAGCTGGAAGGGCTCACAGGGACTTGGCCTAGGACTCCGGCAGCCAGCCTGGCTCTTGGGGCTGTGGGACCTAGGGACGACACCAAGGCCTCCACCTGCAGCACACCCAGAAGAAAAAGCGGGAATGACGGAGCATTTAAAAATCAAGCCTGTGATTCAGTTAGACTCCTGAGAAAGCAAAGACCCGATACCTGCTATGAAGACTGCCCCACGGCAAGGCGGCCATGCACAGGGAGTCTGGGGAGGGAGTATTGTCCCCGCCTGCTCCTTCCTCTGCCCTTGTGTCCTCTCGCCAGGGTCAGGAAGAAATTAGAAGTGGCAGCCAAGCATGGCAGTGCGTGCCTGTAATCCTCGCAATCCTGGAGGCTGAGGCAGAAGATCAGGAGTTCCCGCTCAGCTCATGCGCCTTTAACCACTTAGCAAGATCTCGTCCCAAAAGAAAAGATAAAAAGAGGGCTGGAGATTTAGCTCAGAGGTTCAGTGGCCTGCCTTGCAAGTGCAAGGACCCAAGTTCAATCCCCGGTAACCAAAAGCAAAAACAAACAAAAAGAAAAGATAAAAAGAGGGCTGGAGATTTAGCTCAGAGGTTCAGTGGCCTGCCTTGCAAGTGCAAGGACCCAAGTTCAATCCCCGGTAACCAAAAGCAAAAACAAACAAAAAGAAAAGATAAAAAGAGCCGCCATGGTGTAGCTCAGTGTGAGGCCCTGGATTCAGTTACAAGGGGGTAGAGATAAAGGGGGGTTGATCCTACCAGGCGGGTAGTTTCCTCCTGGAGAGCAACCAGCAGAGGCCCTGCATGGTAGGTGGTGGCATGGCTGAGGCCTGAATGATAGAGAGGCTGGGAGCTGTGCTGTAGTCAGCAGCACCTGTGAGGGCCGCGGTGCAGCGGTGCAGGCGGAGAGAGAGAGAGGAGAGGAGGCGGCATGCGTAGAGGCGGCAGGTCCTTCTCCAAGCAGGGGACAGCAGGGAAGTCACTTGCATGGGAGTTGGTGACATGAGCTGGTGCTGTAAACACCGTCGGAAAACAGCCCTGTACAGTGGACAGCAGCAGGGGAGCCTCGGCACTCCTCGGCTCCAGGTGACCCCTCCAGCTCTTGCGCTACAGCTGGGACAGCTGGAGCCCGGGGGCCAGGCGTGGAGGCTCTGAGCGTGTGCCCACACGAGTGGCCACACACGCACTAGCGCTGTCCTTTACACGCACACACATACATTCAGATCCTCACGTGCACGCTGGCCACACTCAGGCACACTCATAGACATACCCATACAGATCCACACTCCTCAGGCGTCACGCTCATACGTGTGTGCAGACATCCCCACACTCAGTGGGCGAGCAGGGTGTCCCCTCCCCTCCTGCCACCCCAGCACGGTTGGGGGTGCCCGGCCTCCCAGGACATGAGGTGGAGTGAGGCTCTGCCCAGGCTGGCACCTGGGGGCGTGGCAGGGGCAGCACGAATCGCCAGTGGCTTCGGGGCGCAGTGCAGGGAAGGGCTGCCTCCCTCACAGACCCAGAGCTCTCCGTCCTCCCTCTGCCCCTGCTGTCCTCCAGCATGCAGGGCTTGCACCCTCTGCTAAAAGCACGAATCACGCCTACTGCTGCAGCGTTCAGTGCTGAAATCCGTGGAGCAAACACAGCAGATGTCCACTCTTTGCAAAGCTCTTTTATGTGGTTAACGTTGATCTCCAGCTTACACTGACTTGAGTGAGTTAGGCCACAGTGACACGTTAGGTGTGATTATTGCTTTTGAGTGCTTTATTAGGAGGGTGTTTTACCAGGATGAGTGACTTCCCCTTGCACTTTGGCTCCCGGCCTCATGTCCTTGCTGTGTTTCCAAGCAGTGGCGGCACCCACACTGGGCTCTGCGGTTCTGGGCTCCCATCCTGACTGGACTCCTACAGTTCTGTGGAAAGGAGCAGGTCTGGGGCCTATAACCCGCTGGCACTACCTAGCAGGCGAGAGTCTTGGGCTTGGATTGTAGATTCCATTCTGTGCCTCCGCCTCCTGGGGCCTGTACATCTCTTTTGCCTCTCAGGAGGATCCTCACTGAGCCCAGGGACCACTCACCCCGTGCAGGATCAGCACGGATCAGCTCAGAATCCTCCTTAACACAAAAAGACCCTTTCCTCAAAAAGTCCGTCACAGGTTCTGGGGATTTGGTGTGGACACATCCGTGTTGGGCGTCACTGCTCAGCCACGGCTGTATCTGAGTCCTGTGCTCCTTCAAGGACAGGCTGTCATAGGCCCTGTCTTCCTGACCCCACAGGAGAGGACCCGAGAAAGGACCACATGTGGTCAGGTGTGAGTCCTGGGGCTTATTGTCTCCTGGATCACTGCAGAGAGCGTGGATCCGCAGAGGAGAGCGTATGTGGGCTCCTTGCCTGCTCAGCAGCTGTGCCTTGGAGGGCCACGTGCAGGGCTCTTTCAGGGAACGGAAGTGACAGAGCAGTGCACTTTCCTGCACCCTATGTCAGGGAGATCAGTGCCCAGCAGCACTTGTACAAGGTGGGGACAGGAAGAGAGCCTGGCAGGCGTGGGGTTTGTGACCAGTGGTTAGCAAAGGTGTTTCTGATGGGAGCACATTGGAACAGATCCCCAAGAACTGCAGGCTCCAGGGGTGCCCTACAGAGCAGAGCTCAGGCTGCCTCTAGCTGGCTTGTTGGCACTGGTGAGGCGCAGGGAGCAAGAAGGAGCCGTGCAGCCACCCTCATGGTCTGACTTCTGCGTGCCGGGGGGGCCCCGGCCCCTCAGCTGCACACCCAGGCTTATACGGGGAGCAGCCACTCAGTTCTGAAATGTCACACAGGACCTCCAGGCCTGTCTCCTCTGCCCTGGGGACAGGCTCATGAACTCAGGAGGACACTCCAAGAGAATGTGACACTCGAGTGGCCACCAGTCTCCAGCTAGTGTCCGTGGAGCACAAGGGGATGGTGGCATTGGGCAGCACCAGCCCACTGACAGGCAGCTGTACAGCTAGGATCCCCGCCCCCATGTCCCACCCTTTGGGCCCAGTGTTTCATGGACCAGCACCTGCTCTCCTGGTCTCAGTCCAATCCTCCTGTTGTCATCTGGATAGGAGCTTCTCCCTGCTTGTGTCCCTACCATTCCCACAGGGACCTGGTGCTGACGTAGGAGCTGCTGAGAGAAGACTTGGCTTCCTAGGAACAGTCCTGTGTGTGTTGCCTCTGAGGGGCTGGAGGGGAAGCAGCAGGGAGGTGTGGTCTCTTCAGAAGACCTGTGGGCCTCTTGGGCCTGTTGGGCTGACAGAGGTGCAAGGCCCTCTAGCTGTGGTGGCGCTGGCAGTGCGTCACTGTCACAGAGTGCCGTGAGCCAGGTGGCTGATGCTGCAGAGAGAGCCAATCGCCTTCCGGTCCTGAGCTGGAAGTGTCTGAGATCAGGGCACTGGAGAGCTGGTCCCTTCCGGGGCTGTGAGAGAGGCTCTGTCCCTAGCCCCCCTCCAGCTCCTGGTGGCGCCTGCCATCCTTGGTGACCTAGGCTCAGGCTTCCCCTCACCTCCTCGGTCTTCACGTGGCCTTCACCCTGCGTGTATGTCTGTGGCCGAAGTTCTCTTTTCATGAGGACGCTGGCCTTATTACTGGATCAGGGCCGCCCAGTTCCAGCGTGACCTCATGTGAACCAGTGACATCTCCCATGGCCGTTTGCAAAAGGCCACTTCTGAGGTCCTGGGGGCTGGGACCTTGACACACACCCCTCCCTGCTGGATCTCTTTGGTGTAGACTTCCAGGGTTCTTGCCAGGGAGAGGCTGTCCCTCTGATGACAGTCCCCGCTGTGTTCTGCGTGGCTGCTGTGACTGGAAGACAGTTCGGGGGCCAGTTTCCAGAAGGGAGTCTCTGTTAGTCTCAAGCCACGGCATCCAGGAAGCAGAGAGAAGGGAGGGCAGGGACAAGGACACTTCCAGGTCACACCCGGTGACCACCTCCATCCGGGCCCCACCTCCTATAGTACGGTCTGCATGCACTCATCCTCCAGTGGGGCCCCCAGTGAGCAGTGCTCCATCACCCAGTCGCCTTCCGGAAGCCCCTCAGAACACGAGACATTTGGGGCCGTCTAGATCTAAACGGCTGCAGAGCTGCACCCCAGTTTCACTCTGGACTCACACAGAAGCAACCAGCCCATTCTGTGGGTGGCAAACTCAGCCCTGGAGGTGTCCCAGGAGGTGTCTGGGGCCAAGTGTGACTGGGCCAGAGGCCTTCATGTCCAACCCCCCAGGCAGGCCGCGCTCACCTGTCCAAGCCTCCGCTCTCCTCTTCATCTGGTTGGGCACATTGCTGCCCCTCTGTAGGTTGGCTGGGCCCTGCTGTGCCTGTCCCACCTTCCACCTCTTCTTGACATCCTCCAGCCCAGGCTCCAGGGGAAGGCGCCTCACCCTGCATGGCTTCCGAGCTGACACCCACCCTTCAGCCACCCTATGTCCATGGGGGCGGGACTCCGTCCCAGTACCCGTGTCCTCGGTGATGGGCCCGCATGTGGGCACTCGGCCCTCACCCCCCTGGGCTGTGTCTCTCAGGCATGTCCGTGGAGCGTCCTGTAGGGAGCCCTGTCACCCCACCTGTCTGTCCCTCCCCCACATCACAGCCTGCCCCCAGGCTTCCCCTCCAGGAAGCTTCCTGACATCCCATGTGCCTCTCCGCCCTGACGAGGAGGCCTTCTGCTCACTCCTGTAATGACACCTGTTTGTGGCTCTTGCGCTACACTTCTGGGGATCAAGCTCAGGGTGCTCTACCACTGAGCTACATCCCTAGTCCGTTTTTTTTTTTCGTTTTTTTTTTTTGAGAGAGGATCTGGCCAGGTTTCCTAGGTTAGCCTCAAACTTATCCTCCTGCTTCAGCCTCCTAAGTAATTGGAATTATAGGCATGTGCTACCAATCCTGGCTGTGTTACACTTTCCTCATTGTGTGATAATTACTTTGCATGTTCATCTCTGCTGGCAAATGCTGAGCTCTTAAGGACTGAGCTGTGCATTTCCTACCTTGTAGCTGCTGCTTATTCCATGTTTTTAAGACAGGAGGATGGTGGATGGATGGACGGATGGATGGATGGGTGACTGGATGGATGAGACTATGGGTGGATGAGTGATTGGATGGCTGGTTGGATGGGTGGGTGGTTGGGTAGCAGATAGATGACTTTCACTAGTGTCTGCATCAGGCCTAAGGTGGCTCACTAGAATGCTATGCAGCTGTGCACATGTCCACGCTTTCCTGTATCCAGGTGCACATCAGCACTGCTTTTGGAGCCCCCAGTCCCTCTTGTGGATCCTTGATTTACTGTTACTGAGGGCTTTTCAGAATGGGCCAAGGGTTCATAGATTAATTTCTCTGATTTTATAAGCAGAACATCTGTGGTGCTGTTATTTTTTCCGCACTGGTGCTCTTTCTTCTTCCATGGGTTCAGGAACTCCAGGCAATAAGTGCCTTTTTTCTGTCTAGAAACTCAGTTGCTAACTGCATCCAATTCACTGGGGCTTAAGAAGTGTTTAGAACATGTTGCATGCCTGTAATCCCAGGCTCAGGAGGCTGAGGCAGGAGGATCACTGTGAGTTTGAGACCAGCAGCCTGGGCTACATAGTGAGTTCCAGGTCAGTCTCAACTACATAGTGAGACCCTGTCTCAAAAAACAACCAAAAAAAAGAAGTGTTTAGAACTGAAAGTTAAAGCTCGGTAAGATCCTGTCTGCTGTGTTCAGCATCCCAGAGTGTGGCAGTTCCCCTCACTGCTCTGTAATGAAATAGGATGTTTTACCCCACGAGTGCTGCTTGAGAGAAGCCCTTTGGCAAGTTCTCAGCTGTGCCATTGCCAGATGTGGACACTGCTGAAGACGCAGGCCAGAAGTGTGGTGTCAGCGTGACTGCTGAGGATGGCGCTGTTTCTCCCTCCTGGCCATTTCGTGGCAGTGCAAAGCCAGGACAATGTTGGGGACTTTGAATCCCTCAGGGAAGGGTCCTGTACCTCCTGACCGTCCTGTCTGTGACCAGGCTCTTTTGGGGACCCCTTTGCCTCACTCTGTCCCTCCGGCTCTCCTGCCACTCTGCCAGGGCTTGAGATGCCTGGGTAGGCAGCAGGAGAGGGCTCTTCCTGGGAAGGGAAGGACTCTGGGGCCGAGGGGAGACAGTATTCAGCAGCCGACCTCTGCTCCTCTAAAGTCAGGGCCCCTCCCCGACTCCTCACTGCTGGGTAGTGCACAGTAATGCCCTGCTCTCCGCAGTGGCCTCAAGTCTATCCAGGGGAGCCCAAGAGGACACGACTTCCTACCACAGGCCCTCTCCTTGGAGTAGCAGCGGTGGTTATTCTCATTGTAGAAGCTGATTCTTGATCACAGGGGGGACTTTGGAAAGCAATAATGTATCTGCAGTGCTACTGTTCAGCAGTGTAACATGGACAGTCTCTGCCTATATCTGCGGACATGATGGCTCTCATGTTTAAACTCTTACCATTCTCATTGGACACCTTAACGTTTCCAGTGTTGTTAGCGTCCCTCCAGTGTTCTGCCTTGGGGTGAGACTTGATTTGCTGACTCACCCCACTGTTGCTGGCCATCTAGAGTATGAGCTGGCTGGTCCCTGACTGAGTTTGCCAAGTGATTGTGAGGAAAACATACTTTTCTATTGCTTGTTCTTATTTTTGTTTGGAGGATGTTTTATTTGAGACCGTGTCTTGGTTACTTTTCTCTCGTTGCTGAGACAAAATACTCGACACCCGAAGGTACAGGGGAAAGGTTGATTTAGCTCACAGCTTGCAGAGGCTTCAGTCCATAGTCGGCTGGCTCCAAGGCAGGTGGCACAGGGCAAAGGGGCAACAGCTCATGGCAGACTGAAGTTAGCAAAGTAACAAGTGACCTTGACAGCATCTTTCTGCCCCTTTTACCTTATTCAGACTACTTAGGGTGGGCAGCACTCACATCCTTAATTAACCCTGGGGCCCTTGGGCCTAGCACTGCACCATGAATCAGTCACACACTAGATCCAGCTGCATCAGAAAAAGCCCACCGATGACTGCATGAGGCTTTGGGGGGCATCTGGACAGAGCCACAACAGCCAGTGTCCTGCTGTGTAGACTGGGCCAGCCTTGGACGCCCCGTGTAGCCCAGGCTACACAATGTTGTGAGTCCTCCAAGTTGTTTTTTGTTTGTTGTTCAAGAGTAACTCTGGGTTCCTTGTATTTCCATGTGGGTCCTGTGGGTCTCTGCACCATGTATCCGGGGCTCGAGTTGTCCATGAGGGGCTCCTGCCAGGGGTCTCAGACCAAGGTCAGTTTTCCATGCCATCGCTCCAAGCCTGGGCTCCTTAGCAGTCCTGTTTCCCATGAGTGGGCCCCCTCTTAGGGCCTTGCTCTTAAACCGGACAGCTCGGCACCCCACATTTGATGCCACAGCGTGAAGGTCCGGCGTGGGAGGCAGACCACACAAATGGACCTGGGCTCCAGGAGAGAAAACAGACAGTGTTGCACTGGCCACTGATGGCAACTTACAAAAACTGATGAATATTTCTAGATAAACAAAAAAAGTATATCCAAGAGACAACATTAGAAATAGGAAATAAGAAAGCAAATAGCAGAAATTAAAGTGTCAAGGGTAGAAGTGGAAGAAAAAGCTGGGGAAGTTTCCCAGAGAGTGGGAAGAGGAGACCAGATAGACAGTAGGATATAAATTGTCCTAGGGTGGGGCAGGGGCTCTGCTGCTGCAGAGACATGCCTGTTAAATAGACACAGTGAACCCCAAATAGCAAACCTGATAAGCCCAGGCCACTGGGAGGACGGGAAGGGACACGTATGGGTGTCCTGTGCCTGCTCTCACAAAGCACCACAAGCTGGGCTGCCCAAATCCCATGCATTTTCCCTCAGAGCCTGGAGGCCAAGAGTCCAACACTGGCTGGACCCCTGTCCGCCGAATGTGGCGTTTCCTTCTGCCCTCCCGCTCCTGTGGCTCCGGGTGGTCTTTGGCTTGTGGCTGTGTCATAGAGTCTCTGGCTCTCTGGCCTTGTGGCCCTCCCGCCCCGTTGTGTGTCTCTGCTCCCTCTCCTGTGTCATATAAGGACACTTTTCATTGGGATTAGGACCCAGGATCTTAACATCTCCAGATCCTTTGCTGAATTCCACTTGCAAAGACCTTTTTCCATCCCCATTCCTTGGTTCCAAGGGCCGGGGTGTGGACACATCTTTTGAGGGGCACTTTTCTGCCCCCCTCAGGTTCACAAGAGATGAGTAGGAGCTTGCATAGGAGGCAGCGAGCAGAGGATACTAAACCGTATGCAGGACGGAGCGGCATAAACTTGAGGCCTGGCTGAGTGGAAGGTCCAGGCAGGCAGGCACTGGGGCAGAGCCACGTGGTTTTCAAGTGGGACGCAGGGGTTAACTGGTGGCACTTTGAAGCCGAGTTACAGGAAGTAGCTGCCTGGGTGCCTGGGCTCCTTGGAGCCAGAGTCCCAGGACAGGTTTTCTCCTCGACGCCCCACCCCACACCCACCATCTCCTTCTCTGCAGTGGCTCCATGTTGGTTTCCTGTGTCACAGTCAAGACTGGGCTGGAGGTGGCCCCTGCAGTCACACCTGTCACCCCCATGGTCACAAGAGAGAAGATCCGGTCCAGGTTCCATGGCAGCCACGACCTGATCCACCGGCTCTTTGTCTGCATCTCAGGTGTGATGTCTGGGCCCAGGACGCACACAGGCTGGAGGACACTTGGGGCGCAGTTCAGGGAACCAGAGGCCAGTGGGCTGGCATAGCACTTCTTGGCCTTGCTGGAGGGCAGCAGTGTGTCCAGTGCACAGCCAGGGCTCCTCAGGAAGGAGCTCTGCAGGTGCGGGTGGGGCTTTTCTCCAGGAGTGGCTGGGTCACAGCGAGGGTGGGTGTAGCAGCAGCCCGAATCCTCCTGGATAAGCTCTCCCTGGCTGCTTCCGTGGTGTCTGTGCTGAGGCCCCATGGTCAGTTCTTTGGGACTGTGTGTCAGGGGGCTGGGGGCTGTGCCGTTGCTGGGGTCGCTGGGATGGTGACTCGATAGTGTGCAGTGCAGTTGGGCACTGCGGGCAGTTTAGTGGTGGTGGCTGTGCCGTCCCATGGCCTGTGACGGGCCATGCAGGAAGTCTGCCTTCCCTCCCAAGGGCTGGGACTTGCCCTTCCTGTCCCCTGTCCCGCGCACTGTGATCCTCTCCCTTAGGGGTGGCTGACCAGCTGCAGACAAACTACGCAAGTGACCTAAGGAGTATCCTCAAAACCCTGTTTGAGGTCATGGCCACCAAGCCAGAAGCGGATGACAAGGAGAAGCTGAAGAAGGGTGAGTACCACCCAGGATGGGCTCTGAGGCCTCTGCCTACTGCACCGCCCACCCCCAGGAAGGGGGTGCACAGAAGACTGCCCTGCTGCTCTGAGGCAGCCATGCATCTGGGCTTTGTGTGACCCAGTGTGCAGCCCCTCTGCAGGGACCAGGGATGCAGCCTGGGGAGGACAGCAAGGGCCCATCAGAAGTGGGGAGACCTGGCCTCCCTCTCAAAGGCAAGGCCAGATGTGAGTCACTCTTATCCGTCTGTCAAAGCATTCGGAGGCCCCAGTGAAGGGAGGGGACGTGGGCCATCTCCCCATGGGGAGTGACAGAAGCTACTGCTGGCCTTGATCTGCCTGTGTACATATTTCTCACACCAGAGGGGTGTGTGTGTGTGTGTGTGTGTGTGTGTGTGTGCCCCTGTGCACACAGGCACATGCACACACACACTTGCCTGTACGTGCATGCCTTGCTCACACCCATGCGCACAGCAGGTGCCTGCTGAGAGAGAGGCGTCGGGCAGGGAGGTTCTGCGGCATGGGGACTTGGCCCTCTATCCCTGAAGGTGCGGGTGGGAAGGAGGGGCCAGACACGTTTGCTGTCCCTGTGCCGGACAGAAGCACCTGTTCTGAGGGCTGCCTTTACCTTAGGGCTACTGCTTATGGGGTATCTGGGAACATGGGACATGGTGGCTGGTCCTGGAAGTCCTGTCCTGCAGCTTTGCCCGGCAGGGACATCCTTACTGGTGAGGAAGAGCATGTGTCCAACCCAGCTCTGCTGGAAGCCACACAGCCAGGCCCCTTCCTGATGGGGAATCTAGGCAGGGCCCTCCTTGAAGACAGTATTCAGAACTGTTGAGCACTGTTATGCACACAGGGACTGTGGGCTTCTTGGGCCACACTGAATGGGGCCCACAGAATCCCTGCCTATGGTAGGGGCAGGACTGGACACCTGTGGGGAGGAGTCTCCATGGTCTCAGGGCCACCTTGCTGTGCCAGGGGGGGCCTCAGGAGGGAGACCCTGCCAAGGTCGACACCCTGCTTGCTGAGGTGGCCACACCATTCACCACATGCTACACTCTGGGCTCGGGAACACCCAGGCAGCCCACAAGGGACAACTGATAGCACCACTGCGTGGCCTTCCTTTCTCCTCCAGTCACCCAGACCCTGCGGAGTGCAGCCTTGGAGGACTGTGCCCTGTGCCAGGAAACCCTGTCGTCCTCTGAACTTGTGGCCAAGACCCGTGATGGAGACTTTGAAGGTGTGTGGGGAACTGTGGGCCAGGCTCATGTGGTGTCCGCAGACTCAGGATCCTGAGGGCTGTAGCCCCCAGGAGTGCCCGCTACTGTGCCAGTCTTTGGCTTCCAGCGGGCACATGCTGCAGCGTGTGGAGCACGGAGGCATCAGGCACCCCCACCGGATGCCACCACCACCCTTGTGCCTGGAGGGGTCTCACGTGGCCGTCTCAGGGAATGCTGGGACAGTGGTGGGGCGCTCCTCAGGGAGTGGAGGGGGCTGCAGGGTCTGGCCTGGTCATGTGGGATCTGTGAGCCCCACTCTTGTCAGGAGTCAGCTGGGGTCCAGGCAGTGGCTGTCAGGGGAGGGAGCTCAGGGAGTTTGGAGGTGCTGCAGCATACTTGTGGGGGGGCCCAGGCCCTTGTGGGGGCTGCCAACAGTATCACTCAGATGCATGAGGACAGCTGGCTGGGAGGGCTCGGGGTCACCCATTGGAGAACCCCCTCCCCTTTGCGTATCCGGAGTCCGGGTGGCCTGGCCTGGGCCCGCAGCGGGGTGTGACTGCAGGCCCTGCGGATGGCAGTGAGGGGGGTGCCTTGTGAGCCACCCGTTTCCAGAAATGCTAGCCGGCCACTGAAGTCTAGGGTGGCCCCTAGGAGAGGGGTCAGGCACTGTCCACCGCCTGGCTGTTGCTGATGGCCCTGGCTCTCCTTGTGACAGACCCCCCTGAGTGGGTGCCAGACGAGGCCTGCGGCTTCTGCACCGCGTGCAAGGCGCCCTTCACCGTCATCCGCAGGAAGCACCACTGCCGCAGCTGCGGGAAGGTGGGTGGAGCCCGTGGGTATGGCCTTGGGGCTGGGGGTCAGACCAGCATCCTGGGGGCTGAGGAGGCCTTTGGGGCCCTCGAGCAGGCGCCTCTTGGAGTCCCAGGCCTGCTCTGATTCCAGGCACCAAGCTGCACCTGGACGGCACCTGCGTCCAGCCCTGGCCACTCAGAGCCAGGGCCAGGTTAGGCACAGAGGACCTGAGCAAAGGCCTGCGGTAGCCTCTGCAGGGCCTGGATGTCCCTCAGGACCCCAGAATCCTGGGCTAAGTCTTGCTTGTAGTTCCCCAAGGTCCCAGCTCTGTCACCCATGGGGCCAGGGCTGGCAGAGCCCCCAACCGTGGTGCCCTGCCAGTGTGGGTGGGGGGCTGTGGGGGGCTGACCTGGGACCCTCTGCTCACTGCCTGCCACCCACCCTGGTTCCAGATCTTCTGCTCTCGCTGCTCCTCCCACTCGGCGCCACTGCCCCGCTATGGACAGGTGAAGCCTGTGCGTGTGTGCACGCACTGCTACATGTTCCACGTCACGCCCTTCTACAGTGACAAGGCGGGCATGTGACACATGGCCCGGCGCTCCTGGACCCGCCGGGGCTGCTGGGAAGAAGCTGGGGTGCTGCAGGAGGGCCCGCCGCGTCTCGTCAAAGCCACAGCCTTGCCCTCCTGTCCTGGCTCCCACCTGGGGGGACCCCAGCCCAGGCATGGGGCAGGCAGAGGTCAGCCTCACTGGCCCTGGGGCCTGGCAGCTCTTCACAGGCAGTGTACCTGGCTGAGCAGGACTGGGCTCTTCTGCCATCATCGGAGCTCTGCTCTGCTGTGTGTGCCAGGGCGGGAGAGCAGCCACTCTGCGCAGCCTCATCTGGCAGTAAATCTGCAGGGAGTTGTGCAGCCCAGGGCCACGGCTCCCTGTGTGCGTCCTGCCCACCGCACTCCCCAGTGCCCACTGCCCACCTCAGGACCCCGCTTAAAACACGCGTCTCATTTTTTCTGGGAGGGGAATGCAGCAAGCGGACCCGGTGGTCCCCTGGGCGAGCGGACCTGCCCCCAGGCAGACTCACCGTCAGAGTCTCTCGGGCCCCTGCTTGGTTGGTGTGACCCCTTTCCCTGTACCCCTCGGGCAGCTGGGGCCCAGGCTGGCTCTCAGTGGCCCTGGTCCAGACACCTCCTCAGGCTTCGATCTCAGGCTTCACATTGCAATGACGATTGCAGTTTTATTTTTAGAGAGATGACACCTATCGCTTCTTTTATAGGATGAAACCAGTTACTGCCTAGCAGTAGAAATGGCTTCTGTGGGGGGAGAGAGTGTGTAACAGAGGAAATATTATGTATTGAGATTATTTTTATTTTCTAAATGCTATAATTCAAAATCATTTCCATAAATCTGTTTAAGGATTGCAGATGCTCTCGTGTCCTCTGTGAATACTGAATCCTTTTTCTTCGTCTGGGAAGCCCTGTTGTCTGTGCTGACACGGAGCACTTGAAGGGCAGCACGCGACTTCTGCCAGCCCCCAGGAGAGGGGTGGCCACCCGCTGTCCGGTGTGAGCCTGTCCCCCCACCCCAGAGAGCGCTATCTTCCGGCGGTTGGCCCGTCCTGGCCTGTGTGTGGGATGCGAAGGGTAGGGGTAGGGAGCCCTGGGAGGCCACAACAGCTGCTAGACCCTCTTCCTAGTAAGGACATTTCAGGACACTGCTTCTTCCGGGAAGAGCAGAAGAGGTGGGGCATTTCTGGCTGCCCACTGCTTGACCCCAGCCTCCTGTCCCCCCCTTGTCCTCACACCGGTGACAGGTATGCCGCAGTGGAATCTTTAGCTGTCTGGAGAAGGTGTCCCTGCTGCCAGGGACCAAGAAGCCAGTCTACACTGAGTGTGCCCCCCTGTCCTCACAAGCACCCACAGTGGTGTGTCCTCCGTGTCCAGCAGGTCGGAGGTGGGTCTGCTCTCTGGCCAGCATGACTGCCCTTGGGGCCTCGAGCCCCATTTGCCCAGGAGTGATGGTCCCTTGGACTTATGCTAAACCCACATCCCTTGGCCACTTTGCCCTCACATGGCTTTCCACACCCAAGGAGCAGAGCCAGGACCGAGATAGTGCAGCTCAGGAGGGATCAGAAGGCATGGCTGGCCGCCCGCCCCCAGCAGGGGCTCAGGGCTGGAATCCCCTAGGTGGGCAGAGAGTGTGCTTAGAGGCAGCCTCCTGCCTCAGGCCCCATCCTCACTGCCCCTGTGGTCCTTCCGCTTCCGTGTCCTGGCTTCATACATGCCTGCCACAGTCCCCACAACAGTCCCTCAGAAGAGCAGGATTCCTGTGTTCTGACGGGAAACAGAGGCTCACAGAGGCTCATAAGCAGCAGAGCTGGGCCGTGGAGTGAGCTGGGGAACACGCCCTGCTGGCGCCTGTGACCACCCATCTGGAGACAGGACTCACACTGCCTTCCAGCCTGAATTTGTTTCCTCAGCACACCCAGCCCAGCTTGGGGTGACAGCGGGGGCTTGAGGCCAGGTGGGCAGCCCACAGCAGTCCAGCACCCCAGATGTAGCATGCAGCTCTCACAGGGTACCCAGGAGTAGGTGCAAGATGGGGCTCTGGGGAGGAGGCCCCTGGCTTCCTGAGAGATGCCTGCTTGACCTTGGGAGGTGGCATGGGTAGGGACAAGGGTGCCCCCATGCTGTGCTGCCCTTTCCCCTGCAGGTGGCTTGGGGGTCCCTACACACCCACATTAGGGCTCCAGAGGTGCTCTGTGGCCTGCAGCCAGTCCTGGTGAGGTCACCCCACTCCATACTCGACTGAGTCTTGGGCCACAACTAGGGCAGCAGAGGACTCTTGGCTCAAGCATCACCAGTTGGTGATGATGGTACTGGAGGCCTCTGGAGGCTGAGTCCCCCATCCCTTCCTGTGATTTAGGCATATGCTCCGGCCAGAGTCCACCGGCTGCAACCCCTAGTGACCACCAGGGGGCACCCCACTGCCTCCCAGGGGTCACCTGGCTTCCATCTCTGCCTGCTTCCCCACACTGGCCCCTTGTAGCCAGTTGCTGTGGGCCTAGGTGTAGAGGGTCTGGAGAGGCCTGTGCCAGGCATGGCAGTGAAGGAAGGCCAGCAGATCATGTCCCATGGCTCTGAGAGGCCAGGAAAGAGGAAGCCAGACCCCTTGAACAACCAGGGAGAGGCGGGCAGCTTCACAGTACCTGTAGGCCTAGGGCCTTCTGGTCTCTGCAGGAGGTGGAGAGGCTGGCAGGACCCAGAGTGCCCGCTGCATGCCACCCTCATGCCCCAGAGAAATGAGGGGCTTTTCTCCTAGGCCCACCTCTACCAGGCAGCCTTCCTTGATAGTGCTGCCTCCCCACCCCTAGTTCCCTCGAGAGCCCCTGTGCCTCATGGGGAAGGACCCCTCCCCTGCTCCCTGGGACACAAAGGCCCTCACAGGCACGTGAGCCCAACAACGGCAGTGAGGCCAAGCTCAGCCCCCACTCAGCTGCCCTGCCACCAGGGAGGCCACTCTGACACCAGATGGGGGCCTGGTCCACACCCACATCCCTTGGTCATGGCTCCCCAGCCCCCGTAAAAGCTCTGGAAGGAAAAATTTATTTTGTTTCTGGACAGTTTTGGCTATGAGAAATTCTTTTAATTTAACAATTGCTAAAAACAATAAGAAATATGAATAGAAAAAAATTACAGTTGCTAAGTTGTACAGGGTGCTGTAAGCTAATGGGAAAACCTTGAAAAGTGAGAGAAAAAACCACCCCACCTATTGCTCACAAATACAATGAACTCTTTTCTTATTTTAAATCCAGAAGTAATGTGAACACTCGGTTTGCACAGACCTCTAATTACATCTTCATGTGTCTTGATTTTGTTGTTCTTTGTGTTCTGCAGGCAGTGTTCCCCTGCGTGTGGAAGTTTCTGGAAGGCCCACAGAAGCTCAGAGGCCTGGCTGGGTGCCTAGCGCTGGCCAGCCTGGTGCTGGCTCCACCCGGGGCTCTGAGCAGAGGCCTGCAGCCCTGGGTCCACTTCTGGGGTGGAGTAGGGAGCAGGGCCTTGGAGCACTTGCCCACTTAGGGTGATGTTCCCATTTTGTTATTTCCTGGGCACTCACTGCTGCCGGGGCTCTCCAGGCATTCTGCTTCCCACCCCAAGAGGCAGGTGTGACAGTCTCATTTTATTTATTATTTTTATAGCCCATTCTTACAGTACACAATGGTTACATCCATCAGGTGTAGTGGGTACATGGACATAACACTTTTTCTTTTTTTTTTTTTTTT
>NW_022900947.1:1373480-1375808 GCF_012274545.1 Fukomys damarensis | reverse complement strand
CTTTTTTTTTTTTTTTTTTTTTTGGTATGGTGAACCAAACTCAGGACCTTATGCTTGTGAGGCAGGCACAGTGCCACTGAACTTACATCCCAGCTGGATATAACACATCTTAGTGTTACAAGTAGGGAACAGGCTCAGAGAGGCTAAATGGCCTCACCAACTTCTCATGGCCACACTGGAGTCTGGTATGGCTGCCAAGGGACCCAGGGGCGGGATCTGGTCCAGCACAAACTGGGCTGCCATGGCTCTCTGGGGCTGCTGATCCAAACCTGCCCTGGGCCCAGAGGGGCCCTCAGGGAGCTGGTAGTACAGCTGCCCTGGCTCATTGGCCAGGCAGGTGGCAAGGGTGCCGGGGGGAGGGGTGGGACAGGGCAGCCTCCTGCCCAGGAGGAGGGCCTGGGGACCTAGGCCAGTGCAGGGTGTCCACCCAGCAACTGAAGAGGCCACAGGGCAGAGGCCATGGCAGGAGGGGCAGGGCTGGCCCCTGAGGAGGAGGACCCTACTAACCTTCCCACTCTGGGTGGGTGGGATGCTCCCCAGTGCTGGGCTGAGGTCCTTGGACATAGGAGAAGCTGTGGACAATATTGGGGGGCCCTCAGGGCACACCCCAAATGCCCCAGGTGGGAGCCAGCCTCATCTATAGCCAGGGAAGCTGAGGCCAGCCAACCCCAGCCCCAAGGCTGGTGCTCTGGGAGCCCCTGGCTGGCAGGCTGGGCTACTCCTCAGAAGGCAGTGGGGAGCACAGTGGGTGGGGAGCTCCTGGAGGCCTGAGTGCAGGAGAGGGGCCCAGGAGTGGGTGGAGTAGGGAGGCCCAGCCCCCAGGAGGGAGGGGAGGCTGTAGATGTTTGCCTGTCCGTCCTCACGGTAGACTTCATAGGTCCCCACTGGAAGGGGCCAACTCCTCTGCGGCCACCCGAATTCTCTTCCTCCCCAACCCCTGGGGCTTGGCGGGCACCTGTGCAGCTGCCACATGAGGGGAGAAACCGTTGCGGCAGGAGGGTGTAGACACTTGCCAGCCCCAAGGGAGCGTGGATCCCCAGGGCCTCAAAGCTGTCGGCAGCACCCCGAGGTCCTGCCCAGAGATCCTCCCTGGCTGTCCTCGTGGTCCCAGCCCCCAGGAGGTCGGGACTCTAGGTGCGGATTCTGAAAAAGCCTAGGCCAGAGGAGACAGACTGCTCCCATGGTCACGTGCGGCGGCCCCAGTCGGGAGGAGGCCGCACTCCCTCCCTAGGTCCCAAAGAAAGGCAGGAGGGTGCAACCCCTCCACCTAGAACGGGCTGCAGCACTAAGGGACCCGTGACAGGGCTTCCGCACAGGGGACCTCCTGTGTCACATCCCGGTCCCGCAGGGCTGGGGAGCGTGCGTCACTCTTAACCCCGCCGGGTCAGACAGCGGGGCTGTGCCCAGCAGGGCCACGTGCCAAGGTGGCTCCCTCTCCACGCTCCCGGGTCACCAGTACCTGTTCCGGGAGCCCGTGGGCGGGGCAAGTGAAAATGCACGTAGCACGCACATTGGTGCTGGGGCCTAAAGTGCCGTCGTTTCAGCAGTTTTTGTTCGAGTGGCGGCAGAGCTCCCCTCCCATCTTCAACTTCTGGGCGTGGGAGTGTATGGCCACATTATGCCACGAAACTCCACCTGCTGCCTTCCCCAAGAGCGAGAAAAACAGAGAGTGCTGGGTGGTTGCTCGCCTGTCATTTCAACTACTCGGGAGGCTGAGGCAGAAGGATCACAATTTAGTGAGACCCTGTTTCTAAATAAAATTTTAAAGGAGGTGGGGGCTGGAATACAGCTCCGTGGCAGAGCACTTGCCACTAGCATGCGCGAGAGGCCCGGGGTTCCTTCCCTAATAACGAAACCAAAACTAAACCAAAAGCCACACAGGGAAGGAAGATCAAGGAGCAGTCATGGGGGCAGAGCGCGGGCCGGGGCCGGGGCCGGGGTCCAGGTCACCAGGCAGCGGAGAGCAGGGTCCTGCCTGAAGGCGGCGGACCCGCGATAGGGATGCCGAGCGGCCCGTGCCTGTGCACGGTAGACTGCGGGTCCCTCTCCCAGCCTGGTCCCTGCTGTCCCCTGGGCAGCGCGTAGGACACTCAGCTACCGCCTCGGCTTCCCCACCGACACCTTCAGAGGCCCCGCTTTTAGGCTCGGACCGGCTGCGTCCCTCCCTGAGTCCCAGCCTTCCTGAAGCCACTGCGTGTCCTGCGGCGATGGGGTCGTCTGCAGCCCCACGCGAGACCCCGAGCCATCAAGGAGCCCCATTCTCCCGCAGAGCCAGTGCAGCCTGGACAGTAGGTCCCCCAGCAAGGCGTTCACTGGGCGGCAGCGAGT
>NW_022900947.1:1372937-1373257 GCF_012274545.1 Fukomys damarensis | reverse complement strand
TCCTCTCGGCAACGCGTCCAGCCGCGACGCCCTCATTGGCCGCGCGCCCAGACGCCGTCCATTGGTCCGCGGCCGCAATTTACATAGACGCCCTGGCCCAATCCGCGTGTAGCACCTACTTAACATGCACGGCGGCCGCCAGTCAGCGAGCGCGGGGGCCGGGCCACCACGTGCTGTTGCTAAGCTTGGGCTTCTAAATTGTTACTACCGCGGCCGGCCTATCCCAGGCGAGCCTCGCATCTGTCAACATTCTCCGTCCGTCCCGAGGAGCTCGGCCGATCCCCATTGGTCAGAGCCCTGACCAGAGCCCGCCTCCGGAG
>NW_022900947.1:1344338-1372219 GCF_012274545.1 Fukomys damarensis | reverse complement strand
GCGTTGTCAGCGGCCGCAGCCTACAGTTCTGGGCCCTGGAACGCGAAGGCCCCATGCGGTGGCCCTGAGCTCTCTCCCTGTCCCGGGCCCTGCACCTCCACTCGCACCCCACCCCTGAAGTCCAGACAAAGACCCCCTCCCCGTGCCCACCGGCCCGCCCAGCCCTGGACTGCGGAGCTCCAGCCAGAAGTGCTGGGCCGGGGCCTTTGGTGGAGTAAGAAGAGGGGGCAGGCTGCAGGCTCCCAGAAGCCAATTGCTCCCTTGGTCCCCTGGACCTTGTAGTTAAGAGTTTGCAAGCCTTGAATCTTAGAGTGCACGTTCAGCCCCCGTGGGGACCTGGCCTCTGGGCTGCGGCTTCCTGAGGCTCCACTCTACCAGCCACTGCCAGGTCCACCACACGCTGGGCAATGTCCAGGGCCCTGCCTTGGCCCAGCCCCTTCCCTCTCCCAGGGCTGAAGCTGTGCTGGCTGGGGGCTTTGGGGCCCCTTGGCAGAGGGTGTGGCTCATTCCTGTGGCCGCCTGTTCTTGGGAAACAGAGAGGCTGGCAAAGGGATCCAGCTCTGTGGCGTCCTGGGCCTGGCAAAGAATTGGTTGAAGCTCCAGCTTCCTGAGCCCCAGCCCCTGAGCCCCAGCCCCTGGTCCCCTGTTGGGGACAGTTTACAGTACAGGACAGGAGTGTTGGGACACCCTGGCCTTGGGCCTCCACGATGCGCTGGCCAGGCCCCTGCTTCTGCTGTCACAGGCTCGCAGGGTGTGGAGTGTCCCACACTGACCAGCAGAGTCAGAGATTAAGCTGCCTGAATGCTGCCTGCACACCCACACCCCAGGAGCTCATCTATAGCCTGGCCCTTCAAAGCGAAGGTTGTTTGTCTCCGTTTTACAGCTCAGGAAATTGAGGCCTACAAAGGTCAGGGGTATCAGCAGGGACACTCACCTCTCTGACTCTTGTTCCTGGGTGGGGTCCTGGTCTCCCACTTTCTGCTGGGGTGGAGACCTGGAGCATGGAATGAAGGGTGCAGAGAGTCTCTAGGGCTGGGTGCATCTCCCCTGCTGCAGAGCTCAGCTCCCCTGGCCATCACCACGGCCAGCCCAAGGTGGGCCTGGGGCCCCTGACATGGCAGGGCAGCCCTGTACCTATGAGGCTTCTGTTCTATGTTCTGCCAAGGTAAGGGTAGGACAGGCACAATGGGCCTGGGTGAGGGGTGAGCAGGAGTCTTGGGGCGGGTCTGTGAACACCTCTGGGCAGTGGCTCAGCAGAAGGGATCAGGTTCTCTGAGGAAGGTAGAGATTTCCTGCCTTTTGGGACCCAGGTGGTGCCAGGAAAGCACTTGGCACAGCTGCCCAGGACTGGCCCCACCTCTCCCCAGGGGCAGGTCCCCTGTAGGGGTCTCTGGACTCAGGAGGACCTCTGAAGGCCCTGGCCCCTCTCCCAGCAGAGTAGGGCCAGCTGAGTGCCATCCTTCCAGGGGATAGATGGGTGGGTGGGCTTCTTTATGCTGAGGGGTACCTGCCGACTGCAGCCTCTCTCATCAGCCAGCAGACCCTATGGACCACACGGCCAGGCTGTGGCTTGGGCTGATGGGCAGATGCCAGCAGGCCAGGAGGAGCTTCAGCAGTGCCCCTCTGGCTCTGGCTGGCCCTGGAAGAAGTTCCAAAGCTCCTCACCCAGACCATGTGATCAGCACAGGGAGACCCAGGAGCCAGAAGGCATGGTGGGAAGGGGGCCATGGGTGGTCAGGCAGGTGAGGGAAAGACAAGAGTAGTGGGCAGTGCCCAGGCTAGGTTTTCACTGAGGTTACCTGAATCCTCTGCTCACATATGCGGGGCCTGGGAGGGCTGGGCACCCTAACTGGCCTGTGGGTTCTCCTCTGGACTGGGAAGATGACCTGAAAGAACCAGGGCAAGCTACCTGAGTGGCACTGCCTCCTGTGGGGCTCTGCATTCTGCATCCCTATCTAAATGGACCAGACTGGCAGGGCCACTGTCTGCAAGGAGACTGAGCTTGGGCCTAAGATGGCTAGTCCTGCCAGAAGATTGCCCCTGGGGAAAGTGAGAGAACCTCAAGTGTCCCTCCCATGCCCTTTGCAAGCCAGCTTGTCTGGACTTCCCTGTCTTGTACATCCGTCCCATCTCACAGTTGTGTGAGCTCAGTGGCATGGCTGTGGGGGACAAGAATGTCCTGTCTCCTCAAGGCTGACCTTAGGGATGGACATTTGGGCAGCTTCCTGCCAGCCAGAGACCCCCAGCCTTCTCAAGGTGGTCTGGGTGGCCCTGGGCCTCCTTTCTGCTCCCTCTCTGTACTCCACCTTCAGTCTGGGGACAGCCCAGGACCCCAGCCTGTCTGGCTGCTGTCTGTGGCTTCTAGCTCTTGGGCATGGCCGTCGTCATCTGTGCTCTGGTGTTGGGCCTCTGAGTGAGCCCTGTTTTTCTGTCTCTCTGAACAGGTCTTCACACAATGAACTAGAAAAGCACAGGTAAGTGATCCCTCATTCCCCTGTGGCCCCATCTGCTGAGGCAAGGTTGTGGCCAGCCTGCTTTGTCCTGGGAGGGCTGCCTGTACCTTAGGTGTCTATGTCCAGGCAGTTTCAGGCTGGCAGGCAGGTGCACGGGCCCAGGCTGTGCTCTTGGACCCTCAGCCTGGGTCAGGGAGTTGGAACAGGGGCCCTAATGTTGGTGACAGTCGTGGCCAGCTTCCTGGAGGAGGAGATGGTGTGCTTTGGAGTATCTAAGCCCCTTTGGAGGAGTGCTCAGCCCTTGGCCCCCTTGGTTCCCCCCGCCCCAGGCCCCTGCCCACTGTCCTGTACATTCCAGGAAGGTATGCTAGAGTCTTGTACTGGGAAAAAACAGTGTTGGCCAGGAAGCCCCAAGGGTGGGACCTCTTCCAGGACTGAGGAAGCCCTAGCAGTGTTGGCCAGTAGCTCTCTTCTGCCCTCCACTCCTGCCTGAGATGGGTCTGTTCTTTCTTGCTTTCGCAGTGGGCAGGTCTGCACCCTAGTCTTGCTGAGAAGGTTTGGAGCTCAGCCACTTCTCCCCTCCCCTTCCCTCTTGTCTGTGCCCACGACACTGCCAACTTCCGTTCCCCCAGGATGTGATTTGGGCCTTTGTCTGGGTGGGCAGCTACAGGGATGGAACATGGTGTTCCCTGAGGGCTTGTACTTCCTGCATTGGTCCCATGTATTTGGGGGCTTCCTGTGAGGCTGTGGGGATGGGAGATGGTGCAGGGTAGGGCCTGGGGTTGCTCCCAGGCCGGAGGACATCAGCCTTGCCTTGACCAGGACCCAGGATCTAGGCAGGCACAGGGTTGCTCCGAGAGAGCTTCCTGGAGGGGGCAACTGACAGATGGGTGGTGCCTTGGAGGGAGGGTGGGGTGTGGTTACATGTGAGGAAGGACAGGGCTGGCCTCTGACCCCTGCAGCTGCCCCTTCACCTGGCCTCTGTCTCTACCGTCTCAGAGTCTGTGCTTAGGGCTTTCTGGGGCCCCTGTGAGATAAAGAAGGGATGGCTGAGCAGCCAGGAGGTCTTTGGGTGCTCTCCAGCCCAGTGCCAGGTCTTCTGGCCAAGGTTCAGGTGTGGGCAGCCTGGAGCTTGGGCCCCTGGCAGAGACTGAGCAGGCTTCTGCTGCTCTCCTGGCTGGCCGCTGACTGCAAGGGTGGCTGGGAGCTCCCCGAGGAAGGAAGGAAGTGCCCAGCCGGGCCCAGACACTGCCTCTCCTGAAGGTGCACACTTGCTGGGCCTGGCTTGGGCTCTGGGGCTTCCCCTTGTGGTGCTCTAAGCCGCCAGTCCAGTTCCTCCTCCCCTGAGCACCAGTGTGGACACGAGGCTGCCAAGGCCTGTGCTTGGCTGCTGCTTCTCCTGCGCCCGGCCCAGGCTTTGCTCTTAGGGTACTGAGTAGGGAGTCCTGGCTGTCTCCCTGGCACTCAATGCCCCCTAAAGGCCCAGCACATGTCCTCAGCGGAGCTGCTGCCCTCTCCCAAGCATGGAGCTTGGCTGTCCAAGGTGTGACCTTCCTGCTCTGGGTCCTCAGCTATTCCCATGGGACCACACAGGGAGTGTAAGTTAGCAGTAGCCAGAAGATGCAGGTGAACAGACAGGAGGGTGGGGTACTTGCTCTTTCCTCCATCCTGTGCATTTCCTCTCTCCGTCTTCTCTGGCAGCCTGGACTCTGCCCTCAGGTGCTGAGGAACCTAGCATGGAGCTCAGGGCTCCAGAGGGAGCAGGCTTTCCGGTGGGAAGCTGGGCAGGCTCCGTGCAGGATGATCAGGCTGTGCTAAAGAACAGACAGCTGCTGAGGGATGCAGGGGTCCCACAGCGCATCTGCCCCCAATATTTCCAGACATGGGGGTCCTTCAGGAGCCCCTTAAATGGGCAGGGACAGCCTTGGGTGATGGACGGAGGGCTGGCGTGCTGCAGTAACTGTAGGAAGGAGGGTTTGGTGTCAGCCCAGTGCTGCCTGGGCTGAGATGGGTGGTGGCCCCCCATTCCTCAGTGAGCTGTTGGCGGAGCCTGTTCCAGGCCCTTGCCCCAGGTGGCCTGTCACATCTGATGCCCAGGGCAGGGTGCCAGGATGACCTGTGCAGCCCAGGGCCCTGGCTGTGTGCTCTCCTGGTGTTGGGCCGCTTGTTGAGCTTTAAGCACTGCACGTGTGTGGTCAGGTGGCCTTGTCTGTGTCTTGAGAAATGAGTCTTTCTCAATGTTGTGCACATAGCTCCACAGCATACCACCCCAGAAATGCCCCTGGGATGAGAAGCACCCCCTGCTGGGGTCTGTGTCTCCTCCCTGGGCTCCCCATCCCAGAGCCTGCTCCGAGGTTCTGGCGCTGCCCTCTCTGTGGTGAACCTTGCTGAGTATGGTCTTTGCATCCCTGGGGTGTGATTTGGAGGACCTGAACCCTAGAAGTAGAAACCCGGGCCGATGGTCTGAGCCGATGTGATTTTGACAGTTGTGCCAAGGGCTCCTGTCCCATAGCAGACTGGTGTCCCCACGTGCTGGCCTAGGGAGTGCCAGCAGCCTTTGCATTTTGGCTGTTACAAAGGGAAAAATGAGTGTGTGCTTGTTTACGTTTTCATTTCCTTGATTGCTCATGAGATGGAGTCAGTTTTGTGTTAGATTTGCCCTTTGTATTTTGCAGCTTGGTGGTTTGTGTCCTTTGGCTGTGGTTACATGGAGGGATTGTTTTTCCTTTTGGTGTGTGAGCTCGACATATCATGGGCACATTTGTCTTTTACATGTATTGGGAATACCTTTCTGCTTTCGTTTGTTAGTTGTTGTTTTTGTTTTTTTCTTTTCTTGTACAGTTGTGTCCTCGGGTTGTAGTAGTAATCTGTGATTTTTTTTTTAAACACAGAAAACTGGAAAATACAGGAAAGCACAAAGCTAAGGAAATAAACGTTACCCGCACATTGCCCCCAAGATGTGGGCTTCCCACGCTTCACTGTGTCCCACGGAGTCTCTTGTATGCATCCACTTTTTATTTTTTCAGACATTTGGGTCACCTGTCACGTACTTGGGTCTGTATCCTGGCTTTTTTCACTTAACATTCATGACGTGGGAATGTAATACACTAAAATAGCAACGCAGTTGTGTACAGGTGATGGAATGTGAGGGTACTTTTATTCTTTGTATTCCTAAAATTTTCCTTCATAAAAGTTGTGTGCTGCTGGAGCAAGTCCTGAGTGGTAGGTATAGAAATTGCTGTGTCTGTGTAATGATTGGGCCAGGGGAGATCCCTGGCAGCATCGCCATTTGCAGACTTGGTTCTGTGGTGGCTTCAGGACGGTGGGGATCCGTCTCAGGAGCGTCCCTGCCACTGAGCAGAGAGCTCTGTTCCCCTGCCCCAGTTAGCGCCTCCTGCTCCTTCGGTTTCTGGGGGTGGGGGATATTTTCCCCTGGAGAAGAGGCCGAGGTTCTGGCACTGTTGGTAGTCTTGCAGCTGTGGCCCGGGGCCCAGAGCCTATCTAGCCAAGTGCAGCCTCCATCCTGTGCCCTGGAAGTTCTTCCTAAGGTCTGTTTCGGGTTAATCCAGAACCTCTGGCTCCCCAGGTATTGTGGGCTGGGCCCCTGGGCAGGAAGGTGTTTTGCCATGGAGGGGCGGAATGGATGCACTAGCAGGAAGTGACCCAGAATCACAGCCCCTTCTACCTCTCTCTGCACCCAGTGGCTCTTCCAGCTCTGGGCCCTAGGCTTCTCCTCTGTCCAGGAGGTGGCTGTCCCTGCCTACTGTCCTCCAGGGTGTTTGCAGGAATGAAGGAGGCTATGGGTTTGCAAGGGCTCCGCAGCTATGGAGCAGACATGGAAAGGGAAAAGCACATGTGGGTGCTGGCTGTGGCAGGGCTGTTGGGCAATAGATTTTTTTAAAGCCTGGAAACATATTCTATTCCCTGACTTGGCAGGCCTGCTCTTAGGAATTTATTCTAAGCGAAGCAAACTGGGTTTGGAAGCAGGGCTGGATGGGTCTGTGGAGCGTCACGTGTGAGCTGTAGGTGGGTGCATGTGTGCAGGCACAGCAGAGGTCCCGGGCCATTGCAAGACATCAGAGGGAAGCTCAGGGGCCAGCTTGCTGCCCCTCCCCACCCAGGGAAGGCAGCGTTTCTCAAGGGATCACGGCTCATGAACCCTGAGTATTTGGCTCCAATTTTGGGGAAAATGGATCCATCCCTATGGAGGTGGGGACAAAATCTGAACTGCAGCAGATTCCGAAGGGATTGCAGACTCAGGGTGGAGAGTCTGGCAGGTCCTCGGCCCTTCCTGCCTCAGCAGACTCAGGTTTCAGTGAGGATAGCTGCAACCAAGGACACTGTACATGGTGAGGTGGGAGGCCTAGATGTTGTCCAGGTCTTCTCGAGCTCAGGCTGGGCGTCACTTGGATGTGAGGCCTTGTGGATGCCACGGCCAGAGGGCTGCATGTGGCTAGTTGCTCCTCTGGCACGTGCCAGCCAGGCCGGGAGGGGGACCCTGTGGTGGGTTGAGTCTGTGCAGGCCTCGGTCAGTGGCTCCCACTGTCACCTCTGGCTTTGTCGCCTGGCCTGATGGTCCCATCTCTGGCTCTTTCAGACGAGCCAAGCTCAGACTCTACCTGGAGCAGCTGAAGCAGCTGGTGCCTTTGGGCCCAGACAGCACGCGGCACACGACACTGAGCCTCCTAAAGCGTGCCAAGATGCACATCAAGGTGAGCAGGCCCAGCCTGCCCCGTCCTGGCCAGCCTTTGACCCAAAGGCCCCAGAGGGAGTGGGGAGCCACCTAGGAGGTGCATGTTGGGGGGTTGTGCTGTTTTGTGGGCACAGCCACAGGAGTTGCTAGGGGTCGGGGAGGTAACTGGCCTGGTGATTGGAGGGTACAGTGTGTTGGATGGCTGACCAGGCTCCAGAAGGGGACTTAGGGTACACGTGACTCTCGTGGCCCTGGTCATGACTGGCAGCAGTTGTAAAGTGGGCTGGCCAGAAGGGCAGGAGCTCCCTCTGTGTCTCTGCAGAGAGGCCGACCAGATGCAGTACCGCTCAGGGTGTGAGGAAGGTAGGGGTGCTCTAGGGACTGAGGGAGATACTTCCTGGAGCAGCCCCCATGATCTTCAGGTCCTGCTGAATGGGGATCTGGGATGTCAGGGCTAGCCAGGGAAGACTTCTGTCCCCTTGAAGGGCCTACTCTGTGTCCCAGGCATGGGCACCCAGGCAGGGGTGACAGGGCTTTGAGAGAGGCACAGTTGGAGGACAACGGGAGGGCAGGTGCTGCAGGTACAGGCATGGCAAGGGCCCAGACTGAGGGGCAGGCAAGGCACAATGGCAGGGCTGTCCCCTGGAGAGGATGGTGCTAGCTGGGCAGCCCTGTCTTAGAGTTTTGGGTCCACACATGACACAGCCTGGCTGGGTGGGGAGGGTGCTCTGTGGCTGTGGCCTGGCTGGGCCGTATCGAGGTGTGGATCCTGCCTGGCCTTGTGTCTCTGCACCTGTGGGGGATGCCCCCTCCTGACCACGGGCTCACCATCGCCTCCTGTCCTATCCCTGTCCCCAGAAACTGGAGGAGCAGGACCGCCGGGCACTGAGCATCAAGGAGCAGCTGCAGCGGGAGCATCGCTTCCTGAAGCGGCGCTTGGAGCAGCTGTCGGTGCAGAGCATGGAGCGTGTGCGCACGGACAGCACCGGCTCCGCTGTCTCCACGGATGACTCAGAGCAAGGTGGGGCACTGAGGGGGACCCCGTGGAAGAGGAAGCACCTGGGGCGGCTCTGGGGACTGCTGCCTGTGAGGACCGACTTCGTCCTTCACGGAGGCGTGCAGGAGGGAGGAGCGGCATGGCCAGTGCCCGGGCTGCATGAGCACCAGAGGCCATTGGGCCCTGGGAAGTGCTGGCTCGTAACCGAGAGCTGCAGAGCAGAGCTGTCCCAGCCGCTGCCACTGTGGGGCTGGCTGGGCCCCCTCAGAGACCAGACTTCCATGAAAGGTCCTGGCGCGGAGGGCACCCACTCTGCTGTGCAGTGCTTGATGACTCCTCTCTGTTTCCCCAGAGGTGGACATAGAGGGCATGGAGTTTGGCCCGGGTGAGCTGGACAGTGTTGGGAGCAGCAGTGATGCCGATGACCACTACAGCCTGCAGAGCGGTGGCTGCAGCGATGGCGGCTATGGGCGCCCTTGCAGGCCGCCTGGCCGCCCCAGCCTCTTGTAGGCCCCTCGCCTTGTGCTTCCTGGCTGCCTGCCTGCCCAGCTAGACGTGGCAGCACTCCGGTCCTCCCTCAGCTGATGCCAGCCTCTCCTTGGCCCACTGCTGTGCCATGCTGGAAGCTCCAGCTGCTGCCTGCTCAGGCTGCCAGCCTCTGCCCTCCCCGCCCCACGGGCAGGGCCCCCTGCAGGGAGGCAGGGCCCGGTAGCCACCACCTGGAGCCCAGCGTAGCCGCCCACGTCTGTTCTCCGATTCTTAATCATTCCAGAAGTATTAAATGTCATTGCTGCAAACCTCAGCAGGCACTGCGTAAAGGGCTTCCTGACCACCTCAGGGAGCCCAGCTCCAATGCCGGATCCCAGGAGGAAGGAGTGGCCGGAGGAAGGAAGGGAAGTGCGCCTGGCAGTCGTCCTCGAAGCTCCTGAGGTGTAGACAGAGCAGAAGGCTCTGCACCAGGCGGGACTTGGGTGAGCACGCTGGGGCACGCGGGCGGAGAGGCCGAGCCGTCCCATGCCAGGCTGGGCAGCTTCTACTCTGTTAGGACCGGCAGATGGGCACACGCACCCAGGCCTGCAGCCACGCACACGCTTGCACGCGCAGACACGTGAGCACCCACAGGACAGATGTCCCGAGAGGCTGGCCTTCAAGGGTCACTGAGGCCAGTGCTGGCCCCCGCAGCTCTGACCGGTCTGCACAGGAACTGGGTTTCTCTTCCCTGCAAAGCCTGAGAAGGGCCAGGCCAGCAGCTGAGCCACTGGGTCCTTGGCTTTCTCATCTCCATTCTTCTCTCTCTTCCATTTCTTTTCACACTTTTTTTGCAGTACTGGGGATTGAACCAGGACCTTCACACTGAGCTACATCCCAGCCCTTTAAAAATTGTTTTTGTTTTGAGACTGGGTCTCACTAAGTTGCTGAGTTGCCTAGGATGGTCTTGAACTTGGCAGTCCTTCTGCCTCAGCCTCCCAGAACACTGGGATCACAGGCGTGTGCCACCACGCCCAGCTTCACCTCCCTTTCTTAAAAAAAAAAAAAAAGAAAAAAAGAAAAGCCACACTGCCTAGCAAGGCAGCTCCCTTTGAGGGACCTCACCAGTTCTGCCTGTGGCAGCCTCAGCTGGCAGAGGCTTTTCCCAAAAAAAACAAAACAGAAACATTTTTTAAAAAAAGAAAAAAGCTCTAAAGACTCTCACCAAGAGATGTGAGTTTGTACGCCTCTATTTCCTGTATGAGACTTTTGTACTCTATTTTCCTAGCTGTCATTGTGTCCTTATTTGCTGAGGGGTGGGAGTGACCCAGCGTCTCAGGGACCCGTCCTCTATCACGTTGTCATAGTGTGCCTTGTGCCCCGTCATGCCTTGCCCACTGCCACCAGCATGTCCCTTAAGGGACACAAGATGTCCAGCCCTGCCAGGCAGGTGCCCTCTGTGCCCTCCCCTCAGGCAGCTGTCCCAGCAGCCCTGGCTTCCTGTGTGTGGAGCCATCACTTGGCTCCCAGTATGACCTCCCTGCAACGGGTGGGTGTGGCCTGTGCAGCTGGGGACAACAGGTCTGCCTGCCAATCTGTAACCCAACTCGAACCCTGCTCTAGGCCAGGGCAAGGGCTCCAGGAGTCTGACGTCGGCAGCTGATGAGCACAGTGTTCTCTCTGGTTATGTGGCCTTTCAGTCCTGAAGTCCTTGTCCCCATGGGCAGGGACCACACAGCAATACTTGGGTGGTGGCCCAAGGGCTGGCACATAGTAGCACCTGCCATCCCCTCTGGTGTATTTGTAACCAGTTTCCATGCAGTGGGGAAAACTGTTTCTCTCTAGTTCAGACCGTGAACCCCCAGGGCAGTGGCCTGTAGAGACAGGATGGGTTCCCTGGAAATAGCTCTGGCACAGAACTTGCCCTGTGGGGGGCAGGGCCCTGGGTACAGCAGGAGGCGAGCAGGCCTGTGGTGAGGGTTCCTTCTGCATCTCAGCCCTGCTTGGGGATCAGCACCCAGGAAGGGGCTGTCTGCCATGTGCCAGAAACCCATGTCGAAGGGCCTGGAACTCCCAGGCCCCTGAGAGTCAGGAGTTTTCAAACCCTCAGCTTCCCTCTCTGTTCCCACTCCTCAACTCTGCCCCGCAGACTCCAGCCCCACATGGAGGACCAGAGTAGCCCCTTGGCCACTCTCCTGGCAGCTCAACCTGTGCCTGTTCAAGCCATGGCTCCCACATAGACTGGGGAGTTGGCCCTTTAGCTACCCAGGGGTGCTCTCGACCTCCCCCACTAGCAGGGGTGGCAGGGTGTCCACGGGTGGGGGCTGGTGCTAAGTTCCACATCCACACCTCCTCCCCTGCTCCCTGTCTTCTGCACAGGGAGGCCACTGTTGGTGGCCACTGTGACTAGAAAGAAATCAGGACCAGAGTAGCCATGGCCCACTTCCTCTACCTGTGCCCTGCCCACCCCCTGCCACGTGGTACTCAGGGCTAGGCTGGGGTTCCCACCTTACAGGGGCAGCTCCTCGAAGACAGGCCCTACCACCCAGCTGGCCTAGGAGATGGCGAGGTGCTTATGGCCACATTCCAGGACTGAGGGAGCCCCATGCCAAACTAGCCCGAGGGCTCCCTGCTCCTATCTACCCCCCACCATCCCTGCCTCTCCAGGGTCAGCTCACTGGGCCCCCACTGCCTGCCCAGAGGGTCCTGACCAAGCCAGCCGGCTGCCTGGGTTTCTGTCCAGGGCCTCGGGGCAGGTTCCATGCCAGAGTCTGGGACTGCACAGGGAGCCTGGTGCTGGGTGGTGGGCACAGTGGAAACCAGAGCTGAGAGTGAACGGCTCCCACCACCTCCTCCAGGTGGGGCTGTGCTGTGTCATTCTGTCATTGTAATATAAATACAGATTTTTATACCTCACCCTGGCTTCCAGTTCTTTCTATCACTTGGCTTTGTTCCCTTCCCCTTGCCCTTGGGGGCTGGCTTGTTGCCACCCTGAGAGCCCTGTCCTCTGGTGCTGGTGGAGAGCATGGAGACCCTGGCTCTTGTCGTGCCCTCATGGGAGTGTTTGTGAGACCATGTGCAGCGGGAGGACAGGCCAGAGTGACCCTGACTGCCCCCAGGGACTCCTGCCCATCTCTCCCTGGAAGCAGAGAGCCCTGACCCGAGGGCCCCTCCACAGAGACAGAAGGAAGGAGATGGGTGGCCAGGTGGGGACTTGCTGAGAGCATGGGGTCATCACCCTCTGCAGGTGGTCCCAGGGGACCCACTGGCAGCTTTTGGGGTGGGCATGGGAGAGGTGTTCCGAGAGCTCTGCCCCCGCAGGCAGTGGTAACTATGGGTTCTTGAACCTCGTGAGACCCCTGGGCCTCCGTGCAGCAGATGGGGCCACTTCTAGCAAAGAAGGGAACCCCTGCCAGGTCCCAGTCCCCCTGGGATCCCAAAGTGTAGACCAGGGTCGTGCCCCTCACCCCTCTTCCCACTGCTTTCTGGCTCAGGCCTTTTATGAGACTGTCCCAAGCCCTGGCCCCTTGGGCTTGCTCCTCCCAGCTCCACCACAGGGTCTCCTTCCTGATAATGCCGACCTAAACCCGCTCCTGCATTTGGGGACTGATTTTTGAACCTTTGTCACGTGAATATCAACACGATGGAAAACAAACTCAGTCTTCCCCCTTTCCCCTCCAACCCAGTGATCTAAGAAAGCTGGATCCCGAGGAGGAAGAATTTGACTTTGTCAGATTTCCCAGACCAAGGCCCCAGAGTTTTGCCCATGTAGCTCCCTCTGTCATTCCATTTCCTGTGTCCCCTGGTACCAGGTGTCTCTTCCATTTTTGTCAATTTTGTTACCGCAGAGTCAAGCTTCTAACACACGCCTGAAAAGGTCACTTTCCTGCTTCAAAACACCCCCTGCTCCCCATGGCTTGGAGAATAGAGTCCTACCACCCACGTCCACTGAAAACTGCATCTGAAAACAATCGTTAATATTGCACCGTTACTTGCAAAGTTTAAAAATAGTTGGAAAAGACATTGTTCAAAACCTCATATACTATTTAATATTCATAGGAAAAAGGCTTCCATCGTGCAGACAGCAGAAACACTCACCCTCACATCCCTGGCTGGTCCACAACACACCATGGGCTGGCTCAATGAGGATAAACCCCTGGGTCCCTTTATCTTGTGACACCACTAAAACCCCAGCTGCGTTTGACTGGAAGAAAGCAAGCTTGTCTTGGAAAGAAGTATAACATGTTTGTCTTCTTAAATTCCAAATACAACCTCAAGAACCCTTTCCAGGTCTGTAGAGTGGACCCTATTGTGTTTATTATTTGTACTGGAAGGGCAGATACTGTAATTTTTACTTTCTGTCTTTATGGCTTTTTTATGGCCTCAGAAACACCTTTCAAACATGTAACTATGGTCAGCAATTCCAAATCAGAATTTGTGGGCCGAGGAAATCACCCAGGAATCATTAAGAAAAGCAGGCTTCCATGAGGGGCGCTGGTTGCACCCTCCCGCTCTGGGATCTCTTCCTCTGAAGTAGCCCCTTGTCTTTCTGGCATCTTTAATTCCGTCTCCTCCGAGTTCCTCCTCACAGTCTATAAATATCCCCAAGTTCCTCCCATTTTAAAACAAAACAAAACAACCCAAAAATCCTCCCTTCGGTCTTGGTCCCGCATTCCGGTCCCCTCGTCTTGTGTCACTTGCCCCCCCCCACCCCCGCTCCCGCTCCAGTTTTTGCCTCCTCAGCGAAATTTCTTCAAGGCGCAGCCTGTATGGCCTCCACTTCCTCTGGCCAAAACCACTCAGCTCCGGCTCCCTGCTGCCCCCAACTTCCAGCCACAGCCAATAGGGTCCTCCTGGTTCAGTCCCCCTGGATTCCATTACCCCCCACATTTGTTTTCAGATCACTTTTAGGCTTTGCTGACTTTTAAAAGAGGATAAAAATAAAACAAGAATTACTAGGAAGTATCTCTGACTTGAGTGCAATTCACAGTATCTGTCCAGGAACACTTATTTTTTCTTTCCTTAAAAACATTAAGAAAAACAATGGAGAAAGACCTATCCCTAGTCACACTGGATTGGGGCATCATCTGACAAGCCACCTTGGGGCCATTTATCACTGGGGGAGGAGAACACCGTTCACTAATGACCAAAGCCGACCGCTTGCAAGTTTAGATTTAACTTACACAAGATTGGTGAGTTGCAAGTGATTTTTGTCTGGTAGAGATGCAAACGGATTCTGTTCGGTACAAATACATTCTGTCCAATAAAAACGATAAACCAGGGCTCTGGCTTCACGGGACTGTGGGCATCGACCAGATCTGCGTTAAACTTGTCTTTTTTCAGCATTTTCTTTCACTGCCTATGTCATTTCTGCCCTCCGCCGTCCTGAGTTAAATGCATCCTTGACACACAGCACTCCTTGCTCCTGTGGATTATACTTTAACGTTTTGGAAATGTGCAGGCGAGGAGCCAGCTTTTGCTCAGCGGTCAGGTGAGGGCTTGGGGGTTAAGTGCTATGCAAAGCAGCGTCCGTCCGGAGTCTCCGGCGAAGCTCGCTGACCCTGCAGACGTGCCAGGCAGTGCTCGGGCTGGGCTGGCGTGTGGCCCGATCGCTGGCACCGTGCCGGGTCACGCGTCAGAGCGGAGCAGGCTGGGTTCGCAGGGCTGCCGGGTCTGTCTTTCGTTCCTCAGAAGTGTCGCGAGAGCATTGGGACTCTGGTCGAACAGAGGTGGAGGCGGGCGCCGAGTCCCAAACACACAGGGTCCAAAGATCTGCAGACGCCAGACACATGCCCGGGCTGGGCGGGGCGAAGGCGGGGTCTTCGCAAGAGAAGCCAATCAGATCGTTCTTTCAGGGAAGGTGCGGCAATCGCTCGGCTCCAGCCGTTTACGACCCGTGTGCCCCGACACCACGCCTGCGCGAATACCCACTTCGTCGCCCCGCCCCCTGTGCGTGCGTACTTGCCGGCGCTCCCGTGAGGCAGCGCGAGGCGCGCGGAGCTCTGGCGGCGTCTGTGAGGGATCTGGCGGGAACATCCTGAGGTGAGAAGTAACGCCTCGGGCCCGGTTGTGGGGTGTGCTGCCCGCGTACTCTTTCAGGAGTGCGAGCAGCAGTCCACGTTGCCAAGAGCCTGGCATCCCGTGGCAGGGGGCGGCCGCGAGTCTGGACCCGGTCTCTGAGGGGCCGTCGTGCGTCCGGGAGTCTGACAGCCTCTCCTTCGCCTGAGGTCTGTCAGTTTGCGCCCGGGGTTGAGGAGGGGTGGGTGGTGTGTGTGTGTGTGTGTATATTTTATCAACACGCACAGGTATCATAACGGACTGCACCCCCCAAAAAAAATCCAGACAAGAAAACCCAGAGATTTCGGCCTCTAGGGTGTCTGGAGCATCGCGACCTCACGGCCGTTCTGCGGACCTGGTGCAGGCCTAGCAGCCCCGGCTCGGCGTCGGGCTGTCTGCGCGCATCTGCGGGAAATAACAAGGCCTGAGCACCTTGCTGGCTGACTGCTGGGTTCTCACTCCCCAGGCCTGGCTTCCTCCGCGCTGCATCGGGGATTCCTGGAAGTTTGGCGGATGTTCATTGAGACATCGGGGTAAATATTAATCCTTTTTATTAAACCATTGGTTTTTTTTTCTTTTTTCTTTTTTTTTTTGTACCAGGGATCTTGTGCATGTGAGACAAGCGGCATAACCACTGAGCTAAATCCCTGGCCATTTATATTTTCTTAATGTGAGACTGGAAGGCAAAAGGGGCTGCTTAGCTACTTTGTGGTTTGGGTTTGGATCCATTTACTTTGAATCAAATACAATCCTAGTGTATTTGAAACTATTTCATCTTTGGGGAAAATAAGATTTTATTGTTACTAGGTTTTCATTTCTGTTGCAGTTTTCTGAGAAACACCCTGATTATGTTTCCCTTTATCTTCATCAAACATTGCAGCTATCACTACATTTTAGTCCACTGGCTCTCAAATATCATGTGATATTATCTGTATCTTCCTTTTAAAAATACGTTCACTTAATTTGTGGCCTAATACTTGTTTTCTTCCCCTCTAGGAGGAGCCATTATAGATTCTAAAAATATTTTCCCATTTTCTGTGGGAAAAAGTCACGTAGAAGTTTTGTTACTGTTTGGATTTATTTGGTAAAAATCAGCACCATAAACTCCTATCAGATACCAAAAAAACAGAAAGAAAAATAAAACTAGGGTAGCTAAAGCATGAGTTGTGGAAATGAGTTTGTGGAAACATTAAAAAAAATTGGTTATCCTAAAGCTGATATTCTTAATGGAGAAGATTTTGACTGGCTGTTTGAGACTGTTGACGATGAATCATTTTTGAAATGGTTTTGTGGGAATGTGAGTGAACAGAATGTATTGTCAGAAAAAGAGCTGGAAGCCTTTAGTATTCTTCAGAAATCAAGCAAGCCCATCCTAGAAGGGTTAGCATTGGATGAAGTTCTTAAGACTTGTAAAACTTCTGATTTGAAGACACCTAGACTGGATGATAAAGAATTGGAGAAATTAGAGGATGAGGTTCGAATGCTGCAGAAATTAAAGAACCTAAAAATTCAGCGACGTAATAAATGCCAACTGATGACTTCAGTATCTAGCCACAGATCTCTGAGGTTAAATGCTGAACATGAAGAAACCACTAAAAAACTGAAGCAGAGTCAAGGAGTTCTGAATGTTACGAATACCAAGCTCAGTAATGAACTTCAGGCTCTTACTGACAGAGTTACTAAATTGATGATGTTCTTCAGACATTCTGATTTCAGTCAAGAGGCGAATTGCATGGTGTTTTTATCTCAGTTTTCCTTGGAAAAATATCTAAGCCAAGAAGAGCAAAGCACAGCAGCATTAACGTTATATACCAAGAAGCAGTTCTTTCAGGGTATACATGAAATAGTTGAAAGCTCAAATGAAGAAAATTTTCAACTTTTAGATATACGAATGTCATCTATATGTGATAATGAGGAAGTCCTTGAGGAGAGACGACTAGAGATGGCTAGACTGCAGCTAGCATACATCTCTGCTCAACATCAGTTAATTCACTTGAAAGCAAATAATCTGAGTATGAAGTCGAGTATAAAATGGGCAGAGGAGAATCTTCATAGACTAACCAGCAAGGTAAATATAAGAAATGAGACTGGATTCATATTGTAATTATTGTTAGGAATGTATGATTGAATATTAAAGTACTTTAGAAAGGAAGATTGAATAAGGTATTATACTTTAAAAAATTTTTCTTTGTTGCTTATTTGAGTTAGATGTATCAGTGTTTCATATAAATAGGTTCTTGTATTAATGGAAAGAAGAAATGGTAATAATTCTGTTATCTATTTCTAGATACCTAGATAATTTACATTATCTGTTTTAAACAAAAATACTTACTTGCATTCAGAATTTGAAACTTCTATTAATTCAGATAGAGACTGAATAGAAATTTCCTTTTTGAAAAGTATGGTAAAAAGACCAGTTGCTTTATTATCAGTATTTTGTCTTGTTTGCTGTGAAGTCGAAGGTGCTAATGAAGTTGAAGGTCCAGGTTCAGTAGACCAAATCCCTGCTACTTTGTTGAATGTGTCTAGATGTATTATAGATGTTGGAAGCTTGTTTTTCTAGGGAATGTAAACCACTACATAGTTGAGTAAATGTAATTTTTCTGAGTCTGAATACCAACATCAATTCAGTTACTACATCTGTCACATAGTTTGAGACCAGCCTGGTCTACGTAGTGAATTCCAGATCGGTCTCAACTACATAGAGACCCTGTCTCAAAAAACCAAAAAAAAAAAAAGAAAAGAAAAAAAAAATTTTTTTTGCTTCAGATTTTCAGATAGGGACAATAATTTGGAACAATAAATAAGTCTTGGGCTGGGGATTTAGCTCAGTGGTTCCTGCCTCACAAGCGCAAGTACCTGAGTTTGATCCCTGGTACAAAAAAAAAAAATGTTCTGTATGTGTATGCTAAAATAAAATTAAAATGACTAGCAATATACCTACTGAGATAGTGTTAATTTTGAAGGAAAACTTAAGTAGCATTTATTTGCATTTCATTGAATAATGTGCTATTAGTGTTTTTGATTAAATTAAGCATGACAAAAATCACTTATTTTGGTAACCATGTATGTACTAGCATTAAAATTTAGTGTTTCATACTGACCTTACTCCATACTTTTTTTTTTTTTGCTTTTTAAACTGTAATTTTGGCTTATGCTATATGGAATTAGTTTTTATTCGTTGGCATATAAGTTGGTCACGTAAAGTAGAAAGCAAAAGTAATTTTAAAACTAAGTTTAAATGTGTATTTTGAAGTGTAATTGTTTTTGTTTGTGTAGGCTGTTGTTAAAGAAAATTTGGAGGCCAAAATTTCTAACTTGAACAGTGAGATTCTGAAACTTGAAGAACGAATCACTCATATAAAAGATAAAAGTTTGCCTGCTGTGGTAAAAGAGAATGCACAATTATTGAATATGCCAGTTGTAAAGGGAGATTTTGACCTGCAGATTGCTAAACAAGATCATTACACAGAAAGACAAGAGTTAGTTTTAAATCAGTTAATAAAGCAGAAGGCATCATTTGAATTTGTACAATTATCATATGAAATTGAATTGAGGAAGCATTGGGACACATATTGTCAATTTGAAAAACTAGTTCAAGAACTTAGGCAAAATAACAAGGTGCTCTTCCAGCGATTAGAAATGTTAAAAGACCCATCAATTTGTCAGCAGAAAAATCTAAGGAATACCATCGATACCAAGGATTATTCTACTCAAAGGTATTTATACTTTGTTGCTTCCTTAATAATTTTGTTCTTTTGTTTTTGTGAAATACTAGGGAGAGTTTGAACTACAATCTGGAAGTTTAAAAAAACTGTACTCCAGTTCTGTCCTTTTTATTCTTTTCTACTTTTATATGCCCCCTTTGTTTTTTCTTTTTAATTTTTGTTCCCAGCTGGGTGTGGTGGTGCATGCCTGTAATCCCAGCACTCGGGAGGCTGAGGCAGGAGGATTGCTGTTGAGTTGGAGAGCAGCCTGGGCTGCATAGTGAGACTCTGTCTCAAAAACCAAAAAAAAAAAAAAAAAATTTCTTTTTTTTGTTCCCTTTTCAGTCTTGTGAGATCTGAACATAGCTACTTTAGAGCTAAGGTGGCACCCCCCCTTTAGGCACCATTATTTAGATACATTATTTTAGATTTAGGGCAGGAAGTTTGATTATAGATTTGAATAGTATTGGTGGTCAGGAAAAGGTAGTAGAGTGAAAACTTCATTTATGTGTCTGGTCTGGTGATTATTGAGGATGAGTACATCAGCTAATCTTGTCTTAGTAAAGAAATGAGGAACTTAGGGCTATTTCATTGCACAGTTTCAGGGAGTGCCGTCATGATCGTGAACTATATGAATGATGCCACCTGGAATTGTATAGTTATATCCCACAGACCTTCATTGGCAGCCTTGGACTTGAACCATTTTTATAGCCTTTTATAACTTGTTAAAAAATGTATGTGTGTGTACATATTTTAATATAAGAAAAGCAGTTTCAGGTATGTGTAAAAGGTATTACCTCAGATTTTTTTCATCTGCCCTAAGGCTTATGGTTTTTTCCTGCTGGTAATGTTTGGAGAGCTAACATACCTCATGAATGTTTTAGTTTACCAGCCAAATACTGACAAGATTGGAATAAGGAAAGTTTACTGTAGCCATTTATATTGTTCTTTATTGTTCATTTTTTTACATTATTTTCATCTTTGGTTTTTTTCTCTTGTCTTTTTCCATAACCCTGTAAAATAGGTAGGTATTAAGATACAAAAATTAAGACTCAAAGATTGATTTCCCTGCCCTCTCACTTAATAGAGAATTTAGTCCTAGGTCTTCTGTTTTAAGTTTATTGCTGTTGCTATTGTTTTGTAGATGTGTTCTGTGAAAGGAGTGTTTTCTTAGGAAGTATCACTAAAACACACTGTTAAAAGTAGCTTAATGGGAGTTAAAGCTAAGAAAGATTTTATATCTTTAACTTGAGAATGGAGAAACTAGGAATTCAGATACAGTAGGACATTTCTGTACTGAAATAGTCTTGTTGAAATATTCAGTTGCTTGATTTTAGAAACACACAAATTTTTTTTTTTTTGGTTGTTATTTAGCTATCTCCACAAATGTTCCACTGTAGTGAATTATAATTTTGAAAACTGTACTAAGTTGACAACTTCTTCCTTATAATTTTTATTTTTATATTTTAGGCTTTATCAACTTTTAGAGGGAGAGAATAAGAGAAAAGAATTGTTTATAACTCATGGGAACCTAGAGGAAATGGCTGAGAAATTGAAACAGGATGTTTCTTTAGTACAAGATCAGTTGACAGTATCTGCTCAAGAACATTTTTTATTTCTGTCTAAACTGAATAATAATGTGGATGTTCTTTGTGATGCTTTGTATCGAGGAAGAAATCAGCTTTTGCTTAGTGATCAGGTGGGTATTTGCCATAGTTAAAATGTTTTAAAAAATAATGTTCAGCCAGGAATTTAGCTCAGCGGTTCGGTGGCCTGCCTTGCAAGCGCAAGGACCCAAGTTCAATCCCTGGTACCAAAATAATAATAATAATAATAATAATGTTCATTGTAAAAGATATTAAAATAATTTACATGAAGAAGATATTATCCCATCGTATTACCCTAAAAGAAATTTTATCTTTCTAGCTTTTGTTCACATATAAATATATTTTTCAAATAGTTTTATCAAACACAGAACTTTAAAATTTATAAACTTTTCAGACACCACAAAAGGAAATATAATATTGATGTTTTTTTCAGTACTGGGGATTGAACCCCAAGCCTCAGCATAGTAGGCAAGTGTTCTACCACGAAGCTATATCCCAAGCCTTTTTTATTTTGAAAAAAGGTATAAGTTGCTCTGGCTGGTCTCACATTTGTGGTCCTACTGTCTCAGCCTTCCCAGAAGTGGGATTCAAAACAACAGAAGTGGGAGCAAAATATTGGAGCTCAAAAATTTCTGAAGCTGGGCGTGGTGGTGCATGCCTGTAATCCCAGCACTTGGGAAGCTGAGGCAGGAGGATCACTGTGAGTTTGAGACCAGCCCGGTCTACATAGTGAATTCCAGGACAGTCTCAACTACATAGTGAGACCCTGTCTCGAAAAACCAAAAAGAATTTTTTTTTTTTTGTTTTTGCTTCAGATTTTCAGATAGGGATGGTCACCTGGTAAATTTAATGCAAATATACCAACATTCAAAGAACTCAGAAGTCTGAAACACTTTTGTTTGGTCCCAGGGATTTCAGATAAAGAATACTGGTACCTGTGAAAGTGAATATGTATATTACAATCTAGCAGTTTCATTCATAGGGATGTGTGTGTGTGTGTGTGTGTGTGTGTGTGCATGTGAGTGCACACATGCTATAAGCATTTAAAAATATGTATCTATGAGGCATACAACTAGACTATTTACAGCAGTCTGATTTGTAGCAGCAAAAACGAAACAACCTAAATGTCTGCCAATAGAATAGATAATTGTGGAATTTCATATAGTTGAATCTTAGTAATATAGAAGGGAAAACTGAACGACTAGAGCTTTTTATGTACCTACAATATTAAGAAACAAGCAATAGGCTGAGCGTGGTGGCACACAATTGTAATCCTAGCAGAGGCAGGAGGATCACTGTGAGTTAAAGGCCGGAACTACATAGCAAGACCTTGTCTCAAAAAACAAAGCAACAGTGACAGCAACAACCAGAAAGCCCTTAAACTTTCTGTGTTTGGATTTCTAGATTAGGGATGCTTAGGGCTGGGGATTTAGCTCAGTGGTTCCACCACCTGCCTCGCAAGCAACAAGGACCTGAGTTTGATCCCCAGTACCAAAAAAAAAAAAAAAAAAAAAATAGGGATGCTCGGCCTGTGTATTGTCTTGTTTTCCAAAGCAGTTGTACCATATTGTATTGTACCTATTACTAGGGAGGTTAATCCTCTTTTTTACATGTTTATTGGCCATTCACTTTATTCTGAGAATTGTTTGTTCATTTACTTTGCCCTTTTTTTTGTATGTGTGAGAGTTCTTTGTACCCTTCAGAGCTAATCCTTTGTTAATTATGTGTGAAATATATTTATGGCTATCTTTTCATATTTTTTACTGTCTCATTTTTCTTTTAAAGGATTTTAATTTTTATGTAATTTATCATTATTATTATTTTTTTAAACAAACATTCATGTACACCAGTGTTTTTTTGTGTCTTGCTACGGTTGACTTTTAGTATCATTATAGTCTCTTGCTTTATTCTTTTTTTGGGGGGGGTACTGGGAATAGAACTCAGGACCTTGCGCTTGCAAGGCAGGTGAAGTGCTGCTGAGCTAAACCCCCAGCCCTCTTTTGCTTTATTCTTAAGGATATGCTGTTTGCTTTTAGTTCTTTAATCCAGCAGTTTATTTTTATTATATGATATAAGATAGAGTTCTAATTTTATTTTTACTTATTTTTTCTCCAGATAGTTTCAGTACCCTATATTGGGGCATACCAATTTAAGGTATAATGTCAGTCTTTAAATTGCATTTTTATTATTAATGAACCTTAATTTTTTAGTGTCTCCCAGTGAGTGAAACCCCTTATTGTGAAAAAAATCTTAAAATGGCTTTGCCTTCGTCACTGTCTGTTTGATACTGTGGACACTGGATAGTTCTGAACAAAAAAATAGTTCATAGCCTAAGAGTCATTGAAGAATCTTAGCGATTCTTACTGGGCTGTAATTTGAAGTGGGGTTCTTCCACTTCTGTGCCAATCTGATCTTATGGCTGTCCTTTGGGTTCTCAACATATTACAGAAAATATCTTCTGTTTGACTCCCCATTCTGTATGCTCTGGATTCTTTGTTGTTTTAGAAAACTTTTTGTTGTTGTTGTTAGAAAACTTTTGTTTTGGTTTTTAAAAAACACTTCATTCATTCATTCATTCATTCATTGCAGTGCTGGGGGCTGAACCCAAGGCCTCATGCAGGGTAGGCAAGCACTGTACCATTGAACTGTTCTTCCACCCTTGAACTTTTTAAATTGTTTCAAGTGAGAAGATTGATCTGAAAAATTAGCTTGCCCTCCATTGAAACAAAGGCCCACGATTAAGGTTTTTGTTATTGTTTCTTTAAATTGTGGTAAAGCATACAAAATAAAATTTGTAATTTTAAGCATTTTGAGTGTAATTCAGTGGCATTAATTGTATTATTATTGTTATGCAACTGTGACTAGTATTTATTTCCAGAACTTTTTCATCGTCCCCCAAAACTGTACACATTAATCAGTAGCTCCCCATTTCTGCCTCTGCCCAGCCTCTGGCAACCACCATTCTACTTTATGTCTCTGTGAGTTTGTCTCTTATAGATATTTCATGTAAGTGGAAATCATAAAATATTTGCCTTTTTGTTCCTGCCTTATTTCACTTAGCATGTTTCCAAGGCTCATCCACATGGTAGCATGTGGCAAGATAGCCTTCCTTTTTAAGACTAATATTCCATTGTTGATGGCATTTTAATAGTTTCCATCTTTTTTGTTTGGTTGGTTGGTTTTTTGAGTCAGGGTCTCCCTTTGTAGTTCAGGCTGGCCCTGTGCTCACTATGTAGCCCATGTTGCCTTGGACTCAGGTGATCCTCCCGAGTTGTGGGATTATAGGCATGTGCCACCGGCCCGGCTTTGTTTCCACCTTCTTACTGTTGTGGAAAATGTTTCTGTAAAATTGGTGTACAAGCATCTGTTTGAGTTTCTGCTTTTGTTTATTTTGGGTGTATGCTTACGAGTGGTATTACTTGATTTTGGTAAATCTGTGTTTAACTTTTTGAGAAACTGCCTGTTTTCTGCAGCAACTATACCATTATCCATTTCCACCAATATTGTGTAAGATTCTCCCATCTTTGACAACACTTAATTCTGTTGTGTTTGTTAACAGTAGCCACTCTTAAGGGGCGTGAAAGCGGTATTTGTGGCTAGTTTTTTAAGATTTTATTGTTTTGATCTGTTAACGAGAGAAGTGTGTGAAAACCCACTATTATGGTGGACTTGACATTTTTTCTGTATAGTTGTATCAGTTTCTTCTTTATGTATTTTGAGTATATTTTATAAATTATATCCAGGTTTTTAACATTTTGGTGAATAATTATCTTGGTGTATTTAAATTGTACCGAATCAAAGCATTTTAGTATTACATAATGACATCTTTATCCCTTTTATGCCTTTTGCCTTATTCTTGGCCTGATACTAATATTTCTGTGCCATCTTTTTTTGTTGTTGTTCTTTGTTTGATACTGGGGATCAAACTTGGGACCTTGCGCTTGCGAGGCAGGCTGAGCTAAATCCCTGGCCACTGTGCCATCTTTCTTTTGGTTAGTAATTGCAAGACATATAGTTTTATCTTCATTAATTTTATTCTTCCTTTCTAGTTAGCATTATGAAATATAACTTTTTACTCTCTAAATAGTTTTCTTAATTTTTATAATACTCTATTGATTTAATTAGTGTGTCATAATTTCTATAACCAATCTACCATTTTGGATATGTTGATAGTCTTCATCTTTTTCTTTTGTTTGATCTTCATCAACATCATCTATGTCTTTGGGTATATTAGCTTTTTTGTTGTTGAATACTTTCATTTGGATTAATTATTGGAAGTAAGATCATTGATGCACACACACACACACACACAGACACACACACACACACACACACTGATACTGCCAAATTCCTTTCTTAAAGAATGGTACCTACTTATTTATTTACTTACTTATTTTTTCCAGTACCAGGGGTTCAAACTCAGGACCTTGCACTTTTGAGGCAGGCGTGGCACCACTGAGCTAAATCCCCTGCCTGGAATGGCACCTATTTATAATTTGACCAGTAGTGTGTATTAGATACCATTGATCATATGGTACATCATCATTTTATGAATTACTAAGAAATAAAAATCTTCCCGTTAAATTGACATGATGCAGGCCACGAATTTAGCTCAGTGTTTCTTCTGCCTGCCTTGCAAGCATAAGGTACTGATTATAATCCCTGCTACCAACAAAAAAAGAAGAAGAAAACTGACATGATGCTTATTGATGATTTTAATTTTTTATACTGTGCTTATTACACAGGAGTTTTTAGGTATAGGTGGACGTAGATTTTTTTTTTTTTAGGATAATTTATTGAGATGGGATGGCACATGTTTTTGTATTTCTGTTTATATCTACTGCATAAATGCTGGGATTTTCCAAATACTGATTTAAAGTAAGAACGTATGATCGGGTATGGAAAGCCAATGGTCTGTCCATTGCTAATATTTGAAGATCAAATGCTGCTTATTGGGGAAAGTGGACATAGATTTTTATCATACCACTTTGGAATATACTTTAAAAGGAAAAAATAAGCCCATGAAAATTTTTATAAAACTTCACATTCAGTTTAAATTCATTTGTTACTTTTTAATTCAATTGGTTGTATTTTTCTATACTGTTCGTCAAGAATGTTGAGAAAGCATTTCTTAAAGAGTGCCTGTCAGAAGCCGGGTGTGGTGGCACATGCCTTTAATCCCACCACTCAGGAGGCTGAGACAGGAGGATCGCTGTGAGTTTGAGACCAGCCTGGGCTACACAGTGAGTTCCAGGGCAGTCTGAACTATATAATGAGACCCTGTCTTTTAAAAAAAAAAAAAAGTGCCTGTCAGAAATAATTATGATTCTCTCAATTGTAATAAGATACATCTTGATTTCAGATGTTAAGATGTAAAAAAATGCATCTTAGAATTCATCATATGGTAATTTCTATAATCTTATCATTACTATTAATATTTTTCACTACCTCATTATGGTATAAAATGTATCAATTTTTTTAGTTGCAGTTTCATTAATGAAATGAAACATTTTTTGATAATCTACAGGAGTCTTTTAGCAACTATAGATATTTGTTATTTAGTTAAAATTAAAGATTATTTCTTTGTTTTTCAGTGTATTCAAGTTTATGAAGTTTTTCTCAAAGGAAAACACTAAATGTAGATAATGTCAAAGTTAGATGCTGTAAAAATGTAATTTAAGGAGTACTGTTCTGTTGAACTGGCATTTGCAACAGATCATAGGCAATCAGCAGGGAGCCTGTCAAAATATCGATTCCTGGCCCTGTTTCAAAGATGAGTCTGGAGTGAGTTACAGGAATTTGTGTATTCATAACAGCACTTTTCAGGTACTTGTAGCATTGTGAGCCATGTGAGAATCAGTGGAATGTGAGGTAGTTGGAGATAAGATTTTCTGAGATCCTCTCATAATGCTGGCTAAATTTATAAAAAAAGAATCGATTAGAAAGCCATGGAAGCCGGGCATGGTGGTGCAAGCCTGTAATCCCAGCACTCGGGAGGCTGAGGCAGGAGGATCGCTGTGAGTTTGAGACCAGCCTAGGCTACATAGTGAGTTCCAGGTCAGTCTGAACTATATAGTGATACCCTGTCTCAAAAGCAAAACAAAACAAAACAAAATGCCATGGAAACTTGTTATATTAATAGAGTACCTTAAGTGCTAGAAACTGAGGAAACTGAATGTATTGAATTGAAAGGGTCCAGCATGTTTTGAGCAGTATTTTATATGAGGCTTTTTGTGGTGGTGGGGTACTGGTGATTGAACTTGGGACCTTGTGTTTGCGAGGCATGCGGCAGAACCACTGAGCTAAATCCCCTGCCCTGAGGATGGTTTTTGTTGAATGTTACTTGTAATTCAGTCCTGTAAGACATTCTGGGAAGAGTAAAATGGAGACTTTTTTAATTGAGTTAAATCTTTTATTGGTCTTTTTTTGGGTACCGGAGATCACTCAGGACCTTGTGCTTGTGAGGCAGGCATGGTGCCACTAAGCTAAATCCCCAGCCCTGGTCTTCATTTCAAGATTTTTTTCTCTACCTGTATTTAGAATAAACACATTAGGCTAACACAAAGTTTGATTAATTAAGTGGAATATAAACTCAATGAGAAAAATGTTGTTCCTTCTAACTGTAGTCTCTTAAATACATAGTGGCATATGGTAGGCATTTAGTAATATTTATTGAGTCCATGAATACATAGATCAGTTTGTATACCAATACTCTTCAGAAAGTAAGAATTTGCTTTGACTGAATTAATGTACATGCCAGAAATTGTTGTCATTAATTTTACAAGTAATTCCTAAGCCTGTTACAGATATTTAATTGCAATTGATTGCTAAAATTGTTGGAGTTACTAAATTATTTAGTCTTTCCTTGTAAATTATATTTTAAATTTATAATTGGTGTTAGGAATAAAGTTCTTGATTAAAAGTATTTTTATTTTCCTTTTTCAGGACTTAACAGAGCAATTTCATCAAGTTGAATCCCAGCTGAATAAGCTAAATCATCTCCTTACTGATATTCTTGCTGATGTGAAGACAAAAAGAAAAATTTTGGCAACTAATAAATTGCATCAAACGGAAAGAGAATTATATATACATTTTTTTAAAAATGGGAACTATCTGAAAGATATTGTGGAAAACCTAGAAAACCAATCAAAAATTAAGGCTGATAGTCTTAAAGATTGAAAATAACTAAAAATCAAATCTTTATTAAACATGCTATATTTATGTTTTATGTATTAGAATGTTTCTAATAAACACTATTATGTTTTAAAATTTGAGGTCAATGGAACATTTCATTTAATAGATTCAAATACTATATTATAGAGGTTGAATATCTCTAATCTGAAAATCCATAATGCTGCATAATCTAAAACTTTTTAAGTGTTGGCATGATATAAGTGGAAAATTCCACACCTGACCTCATGATGGGTCATAGTCACAATGCAGGTGTGCTAAAAATACTGTATAAATTACCTTCAGGTGGTTTGTATAAGATTATTTAAACATAGAGGCCAGGGATTTAGCTCAGTGGTTCCGGTGCCTGTCTCGCAAGCACAAGGGCGGCCTGAGTTCGATCCCTGGTACCAAAAAAAAAAAAAAAGATCATTTAAACATAAATGAATCTTGTATTTAGACTTGGATCCCACCCCCCAAAGAGGTCATTATATATTATGTAACTATTCTAAACGTGAAATCCAAAGCACTTTTGGTTCCAAGCATTTCAGATAAGGAATATTCACCTATATCAGTTCGATTTTTTTTCCTCACAAAACATTGGTTCAGAGAACCAGTGCTTATTATAACTCAGTTATTTGCTTGGTGGCACTTAGTCCACCAAGTACATTTCTGCTGATGGAGAAAAACCATTATTATGTAATGCAAATTTTTTTTTTTTTTTTTTTT
>NW_022900947.1:1292508-1344246 GCF_012274545.1 Fukomys damarensis | reverse complement strand
AATTTTTTTTTTTTTTTTTTTTTTTTTTTTTTTTTTTTTTTTTTTTTTTTTTTTGTGGTACTGGAGATCGAACTTGGATCCTTGTGCTTGCAAGGCAGGCAGCAGAACCACTGAGCTAAATCCCCAGCTCCTTCTTTACTGTTTTTTAAAAAGTATTTTGCTGTTACTTTTAAAATTTATAGAACTTTGGTTAGCATTACATCTACAGACCTTAATACAATAGTAATCCCTTATCCTAGTTTTGCTTTGTGAAGATTACCTGATACCATCTGTGATTAGAAGGTATTAAATGGAACAATCCAGAAAATAAGTTTTAAGCCATTCTGTGTAATGTTATGGAGTCTCAAAACATTCTCATCCATGACATGAATCATTCCTGTTCTTGTTTGCTATGTGTAGATTAGTCACTTAAGAGATGTATAGAGCTCCATACTGTCAGCAGCTCCTGGCTTCCATGAAGTTTGGAATGTCCTCTCCCAGGAGAGGCACTACTGTGTTTGTGAAACGGCCAAGTCCCCTCATTTTTGACTGAAGTGAAATTCTGCCACTCAAACTGTATTTTCCCATAATTCCCTTTTCTGTTGTTTGAGACTGGATATTGCTATTTGTACCACAGAGCATCAGGACTCCACTGATCTTTTTCATTTTAGGGATTGGGTTTTAGAAATACAGGTTTCTGCATGACAAATCTTGGGCTTTGATTTGTGTGTGACTTAAACAGCCTTCAAATGAAATGATATTTAAGTTTCAAAATTACTAAAAAGTTGGTCAAAGGATTTATGTACATTTTTAATGTCTTAAGGGCCCGGGATTTAGCTCAGTGGTTCTGCTGCCTGCCTTGCAAGCACAAGACCTGAGTTCAATCCCTAGTACCAAAAACAAACAAACATTTTTAATGTCTTAAGAATGAAAATACTTAAAATACAGAGTATTGTCAATATTTATTTTTAATTTTTATTTATTTATTTATTTAGAGACAAGGTCTCGCTATGGAGCCCAGGCTGGTCTTGAACTTGCAGTAATCTTCCTGCCTTAGTCTCCTGAGTACTGGCATTGCGCCACCTTGCCCAGTTTACCTAGTATTTAGACAGTTAGAAATTAAGAGTTAGTATAAAGTAATTTGAAGTAGCTTATAATTTATGCCAAATGCGCCTTAAGGGTCCAGTTTGTACATGGCTTCTATTAGATACCATGTAATTTTATAGGTAATATCTTCAAGAATATTTCTTGCTTGCTTGCTTTATGGAATGCCAATCTAAAAACTACATATTTCAGGGGATTTAGCTCAATGGTGCTGCTGCCTGCCTCATAAGCACAAGTTCATGAGTTTGATCTGGTACCAAAAAAACACAAAAACTTTATTTCAGGTAGGCTTTATGAATGTTTTTAGCTACGATTATCAGAAGATGAGCATTCTTAGGTAACAGCACTGTTAAGTTTTGTAACCTATTGAACAAAAGTGTTTTGCCAATGACTGTATTGGTTATTTAAAAATTTATTAAGTGAACTTTAATATACTTGAAACATTTTTAGCAGTAAGTTTTATCTAACGTTTAGTTATCAGTTTTTCACTTGACTGACTTACTTAATTTTTTCCTATTCTGTCTTGGGATAATTTACTTTTCCCCAAATAATATAGAAAAAAATGTCATCTTGTTTCCTGGCCTATGATAGCAAATTCTATTGAAATTAGTGTCAGGTAATTTAGATATGTGATCAATGCTTGATCTATATAGTCTCCACCTACACCTTCACCTACTCAGCCTATGGGACCAGTATGGTTGACAGTGGAAGGGTTGGCAGGCCATGTCTGCCGTGACCCAAGTCAGGTGTAATTGATATGTTATTAGATTTATTAACTTGAGGATTAATAACCATTTTTCAAAACAGGAATTATCTGGATTGCTTGCTTCGTACTTGGTTGGCTAGAAAATGTTTTTTATCTATTTACTATGATCCCCAATTGAGTATTCTAGCTATATTTTTCTTCTGACTATCCTATTTGGATTATGGAATGATAGAAACCTATTTCCTGTGGTTGTTAATAATGATTTTTTAGGTTAAAGTCTCAGTACATAAATTTTTCAAATACGTAGTTTAATTGAGTTTCTTATTTTGAAGTCTAAATATAAGTGTATTTTATGTTAATCTTGTATTTAGGACTTTATGAAAATGGAAAATTATGAGGCTTGTGTAGGCTTTGAATTCTGTGAGACACCACTTTCCAGTGTTGCTCAGAAGATCATGTCTGCTATGCATTCAGGTGATTTAGTGGATTTTGAGAACTGGGGAGAGAGAACAAAGAGTAAGTAAATTTTATGAATCTTTCTTTTATTATCTTGCATATTAGTAATTCTTAAGGCTATGCCAGGCATGGTGGTGCATGCCTATAATCCCAGCACTAGGGAGGCTTAGGCAGGAGGATCACTGTGAGTTCGAGACCAGCCTGGGCTACATAGTGAGTTCCAGGTCAGTTTCAACTCCGTAGTGAGACCTTGTCTCATAAAAACCCCCAAATAAATAATTCCTAAGGCTAATAATTGAAAGTGAAATAAATGTAGCAAAAGTATTTCATAGAACTCTTTTTTTTATTGTATTTATTTATTTTTGTTACTGGGGATTGAACTCTGGACCTTGAGCTTGCAAGGCAGGTGGTACAACACTGAACTAAATCCCTGGCCCTAGAACTCTATTTTATATGGATGTTCCATGCCTACAAAAAAAAAACAAAAAACAAAACCAAAAAAACCTACTTCCTGCCTCCTTTATTCTCGTTCAGTGGTGAGCTTATTACGCTCACTAAATTTCATGGCCTCTTAACCCTCACTGCTTTAAAAATAAGCACTGTCTTCCTGGTTCCAGGAATTTCTGTCAAACATTCCCTTAGAATCTGGATCAAATACAGTATTTAAGTATCTTAAAAAAGATGGTTTCTCATAATGCTTCTTGCTCAGCTCTTGGGTCATTGAACCTGTACATAGTATTTGCTATTTTGAGTGGTACATAAGAGAAGTGTTTTGTCAGTATGTGTATTATAGTGTCATAAAAATGCATAAACTGTAGATGGCAAAGACCAGTTGCTCTGTGTGTGTTCTTGATATGTGTTATAATAGTATAAACAATGATTTATGCTCACAATGTTAGCTGAAATGTTTCTAACATCAGAGGGTTGTTTTGCTACTCACAGCAGGTTGTTTTTTCTTTTTAAAATAAATTTGCAAGCCTGGACCAGTTATTTGTGGTTTATTCTTTTCCTACAGAATAAGTTATGAGGGCCCGGGATTTAGCTCAGTGGTTCTGCTGCCTGCCTTGCAAGTACAAGGACCTGAGTTCAATCCCTGGTACCAAAAACAAGCAAACAAACAAACAGAATAAGTTATGAGAGATACTAAGTAATTAGATTGAGATGAAATAATTGAGAGCATTGTCAAATATTAGCACAAAAGCTGTCGTAAACCCAGTTTCTTCATCATGTATAGTAGTACTTAATGTCTCAATCTATGCACATTCAAACATTGCTTGTATGTCGTAGTACAGTAGAAATCACAAGTAACCAGTAAGAATTTCTGAACTATACATCTAGCAATTTATAATGTTTTATGAGAAACGATAATAAAAAGATAATTATTTAAACATTTTATTTGCTTGTTTATTTATTTCCATTACTGGGAATTGAACCCTGGGCCTTCATACTGAACTTCATCTCTGGCCTTTAAAAAAATTTTTATTTTGAGACAAGTTTCGCTGAGCTGCCCAGGCTGGGCTTGAGCTTCTAATCCTTCTGTCTCAACTTCTCAGAGAGCTAGGATTAAAGATGTACTCCACCACTCCCAGCTAAGCATAATATATTCTTCTAGTCCTTTTTATGTCCTATAAAACACAAACAGTTACAACTAGGACAGTAGTCCACATCTAGACATTTCTTATATATTTTTTTCTCTAAAATTTAAAAAATAGAGCTCAGTGAACTTGACATAGGTGGTAATGTACTTTCTTTCAGTAACTGATAAGGATAGTGAAATGCCTCTGGAAGCAATGTTAAAAATTTTATGGTAGTCAGCTCTTCTCATATGAATTCTTGTCATGCCTTGAAGTACCCTATTGAAGTTCTGGCTTTTGTTATTGAGATGATAATGGAGAAAAACAAATATTATTTTTCGGCCATGTGTTCTTGGGTTTGGAAAAATAGTGGAATTTTCATAAGGATTCTGTATTATGTATTGCAGAGTTACTACAAATTTACCAGCTTCAAAAAACACATTTATTGTAGCATGGATCTTGTGGGTATGCCTCAGTTGGGTCTGCAAGGCTCCAGGCTAAGTGTCAGCTAGAGATGGGTCTCATCTGAGGCTTGAGTGAAGAAGCAGTGTTTTTCAAGGCCACGTGCATATTGGCAGAATTCAGTTCCTTGTACGTTCTCTCACTGAAGGCCTCCATTTCTTCCTGGCTGTTGGCTGGAAACCACCCTCAGATGCTTTTCATGTGGTCCTCATCACAGGTAGTTTGCTTTTTCCAAGACAGCAGGAGAGTCTCCCTAGCCAGATGGACATTAGTCTTTTAGATGACCACCCATATCCTTTCACATTTGCTGCGTTCTTGATTAGAAAGCAGTCAATAAATTCTGCCCACATTCTGTGGTTGGGTTTACACAAGGGCAAGAATACCAGGAGACAGAGATTGTAGGGCTGTTTTAAAGTCTTTCCACTTCATGTTCCTCTGTAATTTCTTCCTAGAAGAATCTGAATTAAAGTTGGATGGCTGATGGTAGTGATGATAGACTGAAAGACTTAATCCCTGAGTTCCTATCACACTCTGAGCTGGTATGTCGTATTTCTTATAAGAAAAGTGTTGTAAATCAGCCATTCACTTCTGTAAGCCCATTTTCCTACCACATAAATATCAAAACTGAACTCAGAAATTATGGAAATAAAATACAAATATTTGCTTTTACTTAAGTAAAACTACGTAGCATTAAACCTGTAGTGTGTGACACTTTGAACTCTGATTTATGTCTGACTGTGTTGTCTCCACACACACCTAGTGAGGACTGTTCAGTCTTCTTGAAATAAGTATAAAGCTTTATTGTAAAACTTCGCTATGAGAAAAATATTAGAACTACAGAAACTTAAAGTACAGCTTAATAAATTTATATGAGATTCAAGTAACTACAACTCATACTGCCAGCATCTTACAATTTCCCCAAATTCTCTCTGCTCTAAGATAACTGTTATCCTGCTGACTTTTACAGTTACTACTTCCTAATCACAGGCATTTTATATCATTCTGAAGACTTTTGGTGGAGATTACTTGTTTATCCCTTCTGAGGTACACAGTTTTCCTGCATGGCTTAGTCAGGTGTGACCAAACAGTGAGATTCCTGTCAGCGGGGTGTGAACTCAAGTGGTGTGTACCCTTTCCAGGATAAGCCTGAAAATGAAACCTGAAATGACTCCTGTCCAGCTCTACAGGTGATAAACTGACCTAGGAATACCCTAGGAAGGACCCTGGGGCTCTCATGCTTCATGAAACAGCTGCATCACCACATGATACCTTTCATCTTAGAACAAAGAAAGAAGCCTTTTGTTCTGTAAGCCATTGTATTGTCGGGTCTTATATAAATGTAGCTTACCTTTTTGCTTTAATTCACACACCTTTCCCTATATGCAGAATTGTGTTCTTCTGACTTAAATTTTTGTGGTCATTTTATCTGTTCAGTAATGTCAAAACTCATTGGGGAGGGAGAATTTTTCAGGTGACCAGGTGCTGTGTATAGTATTGTGTCTATGATAAGCACATATTTATTGAAACATTACTCTGAGTTTTGTCAGTAGTTGTAGAAATAACATTTTCTAGCACACATAAGAATTCCTTTTCATTTTAACTTCTTGGAGTTTAGAGGCTAATGTGTTTTGTAGTAATACTGAAAATTTTTTAAAACATTACAAATTAATGTGAGTGTGGTAACACATGCCCATGATTGTAGCACTTGTGGAGGCTAAGGCAGAAGGATCATAAGTTCAAGCCCAGCCTGGGCAAACTTTCCAACTTAGTGAAAGCCTGTTTCAAAATAAAAAGTACCTTCAAAAGCTGGGGATGTTGCTCAGTGAAAAGTCCCTGAGACAATCCCAAATACCACAAAATAAAAATATTTCAAACTAATAAAAGTCCAAGACCCTTGAAGATGTTTGTTAAAATCCAATTCATTAGGCCAGGAATTTAGCTCATTGGTGTTGCGCCTGCCTTGCAATTGCAAAGCCCTAAGTTCAATCCCCCGTACCAGAAAAATAAATAAATAAATAAATCCAATTCATTAATGTGGAGATTGTCTTTATAGCCACTACCTTGTAGAAATATTTTGCAATTTCTGGGACAGAAACAACTAATTGACAATAGATCTATCATTATTATTACATTCTTTTTTTTTTTTTTTTTTTTTTTTTTTTGGTATCAGGGATCAAACTCAGGACCTTGTACTTCTGAGGCAGTGGCAGCACCACTGAGCTAAATCCTTGTTCTTATTATATTTGAATCAGGAGTTTATCAAATAAATATGAAATCCTTTATACAGTTAGTTACCAAGTACCAGGCAGTTACCAAAACCTGCAAGGTCTTCCCACTGCTGCTGTCTCTATGCAGTATGGCCCTCCCTTCTCATGTGGATTTTTGCAGTAGCCTTCTGACTGCATTTTGCGTTATGTATTGCCACTTTGGTCTTTTCTCTGCATCAATATTAATCAACTTGTTTCTTACAGTTCCTCTGCAAAATTTATTTCTAGAAACATCCGTATGTGCTTCTATATCATGATCTGCCTCCAGCCTGCCCACTTTAGTTGTATTTTCCATCTTTCTGTTCCATTCAGATTTGCCTATGACGTCCAGATGCATAGCACTTTCCTGTCACTCTTCTCCACTTACCCTTTTCTTTTTCCTTTGCTCACAGCTCTTGAGTGTTGAAATCATAGTTTTACAAGGTTCTGCTGCAATATGCTTCCTCCATTATCACAATGCTATATTACAAGGAAGCTGTTTGTACACTTGATTCATGGGCAGCCCAGCTTACAGAACAGACTGTGAAGTACAGGTACTTGGTTGTTTGTGTGGTGCTCTGACTTGTGCTGCATTTTGAGCTCGTAGAAGGTAGAGTAAAATGTCAGGCTCATTTCGCATGCCACCGTAGCTGGGCTGATCTAAGAATTCAGCTCTTTCTGATTTGTAAGGGCTTTTTACAAACAGAACCATATGAAGGATTTTACTGTTTTATTGTCATGTAAATACTTTCTTCAACATTTTAGGGAGGCCTCTTTGTTTATAACATTTTAGGAAAAGTTTTTTTTTTTTAAACAAAAAGTGAAGTATAGGGCTGAAGGTGTAGCTCAGTGGTAGAGCACTTGCCTACGAGTACAAGGCCTTCGGTTCCATCCATAGTACTGAAGAAAAAAAACTTGAAGTCCATTCTTGTATTTTTCTTAAACACTTTATAATACTTATCCGCATAAATGTCATTTTATATAAAGTTGAGGAAGGGTTTTCTAGGTCAATACAGGCTTTTTGCTTATTGAGCCTTCCTCCTTATTTTTAACCCATGTTAACAACTCAGTTTGTGCCTTTTATATTTCTGCTTCTTCCTTCCCCAATGATAATTAGAGTGTATCTGTGTCTCTGTGTCTGTGCCATCCAGATCCCCCTCCTCCAGTGACATTGGCTAAAGTTCTGTTGCAGCATATCACAGCATCACATTTCAGCTTCCCTTGGTTTAGTCCTTTCCCCAGGAGCACTCCCCAGTATACTTTCTGCTGGCAGATGTCAGGCTGATTCCCAGGGTCCTTGATCTACTCCAGCTGGTACCAAGAACGCCCTGAGAAAGTAGACATGGGGTTTGGAGTTGTTTTGCCCTCAGGTAGGCTGGCCCTGGTGAATTTACCAGTTGCAGATAGGGTGCAGATGGTAGCTGTGGAGTTCAGACTGGTTGGAGGTGGGCAGGTTAGTGTGTACCAGTGAAAGAACTGCGCTGACCAGGACAGTGCTGTGCATTTGAGAAGGCAGGCAGTTTAAAACTGGAACCCAGTGGCCTTCTGAAAAAGAGGCTGAGGGCCATCAGTGACTAAAGGCCAAATGTGACAGCATGAAGGCTTACTTCGCAACCTGTAAAGAAACCAGCCCAGGCCAGACATAGTCCTGAGCTCCAGAAAAGGTTGATGTCTCAGCCCAGGCAGTGTGCTACCTCAGGTCATGGCCTTGATTAGGAAGAAGGATCTGATCCTGAGATGCATAGGATGGGAACCTCTGGACTGAGTCCCACATACTCCTGAGACTTGCAGAAGTTGTCGCTCCTCTGTTAAAGGAGAGCACTCCTCCTATTGCCTCCCTCCATTTAAAAGTGGTGTAGGAGCTTCTGTCTTGGAAGATTAAAACATGCTTCCTGTTTATTTTGTAGTAGTTTTGGGAATGCTTGGTTTTGGTTTTGGTTTTATTGAGACAGGGTCTTGCTGTGTAGTTTAGGATGGCCTTGAACTCACTGTGTAACCCAGGCTGGCTTCAAAGTCATGGCTGTTTTCCTGTCTCAGCCTCCCAAGTGCTGGGATTACTTGCATGCACCACTATGCCCAGTGAAAATTTGTTTTTAAACAAAAACCAAAGTCTGTAATCCCACATTTTTCTTAAAAGCATTTTATATATTTAGGCACACATATATATCATGTGAATCTGTGAAACCATATGTACAGTACAGTTTTTTTCATTCTAGCTGTCACCTCTTTGCCTGATCATTAAATTGCAGCATTACCTGGCTGAGCAATAGTGGGCGTATTAAGGGATAGACCATATAGTAATTTGAATAGGAAATGTTTAAAGCTTCATTTAGTGATGGGATAAGCTAGCAAGGAGTAAGGAAAACTCCAAAGGATCCATCATAGCACACATAGGGCACAGACTTCTCCCCCAGGGCTGAAGTAGAGTACTAAGTAAAGGGGAAAATCTCACCCCTCCAGGGTGAGATTCAGTCCTTATCAAAGAAGGTGTAGATGTAATCTACAGTGTGGCCCAGAAGTATGCTGAGGTGCCAAAGACAGGCTAGCACCAGGAACTCATCCTGGGGTGTGACTGTCTTATGTGCCCACAAAACTTGGGAAACTGCTCTGAGGATCTACCAGCACATGCTGGAGAGCCAGCTGGGAAGCAGTCAGCAGTGATGCTGCTGGGCATCCAGTGCACTGGCCAGAGCTGCAGGAGCAAAAAGGCAAGCACGGAACCCATGTAGTGCCTTTCATATGCCAGTGTCTCTTCAGCTCCCTCTGCTGACAAAACTGAACATCATGCCAGGTGTTTAGGCCAGCTCTGATATGACAAGCCGTGTTACGAGGGCTGAATTTGTAGCTGAGAGGCAATAAATTGATAACTGGCCTAGGGACAAAAGAGACTGCCCTAAAGACACTACAAGATCTCACTGGCATGTATTAGCAGGGCTGGGGAGAGGACAGGTACAACTACAGCTGCTAAAGAGAGCTTACTGATGGGAAAGTACTCCTTGGGAACCCTGAAAAAGATCCCAAGACATGGTACTCACATACTGCTAGGATGGCTCTTGGTACCTTGCAGGAAATGATTCACATCGAGTGAAATAGAGATGTTAGAACTGTCTGACAGATGGTGAAAGATGGTAAAAAGCCCAGAGGGGTGGACATAGTGGAGTGGCTGTGTTCTGTAGGGCTGGAAAACTTGGCAGATAGCCGTGTCCTGAAAGAAGGCCCCTCAGTGTGCCAAGCAGTAAAGAGTTCTCTCGATGGTGGGGAGAGGGGCACCAGCTTCACTGAGAATCCCAGTGGTGCCTGTCATCGGTGACCAGGCTGATGACAGGCGATACTGCTTGATGGGATCTTGAAGTAGAGGCCAAGTGGTGGTGCCTGTCAGAAGCGGGCAGACACAGTTCTCATAGAGTGACTGAAGGAAGCAAGGTACCTGGGGTGGAAGGACTGTGCAGCACTATAGCAAAAGATTTTACCCTTGCCTTTCCCCCAGGGTGACCTATGACCATTTACTCTGACGCCTTCTACATCGGGAGGGGGAAATACTTAAGAATTGTAGAACAGTCACAGGGCCCAATATGACATCAATACCAGGAGACCAGAAGTGTCATCATGGTCCCTCTGTTGCAGTCAAGACTTGGGGACTTGGGCAGGAAATGGAACCTTGGGAGGGATACTGATGATGTGGCTCATGATGGATCTGCTGTCAGTCCACCTAGGAGCCATTCCCAAGTCCCCAGATGTTATTTGGAGTGGGAAGAATCCTAGATGCCAGTCCCATGCCCTGTAGGGTAAGAGCTGCCATGGTGGGGAAGCCCAAGTTCATGGCTGAAACTGCTTTCCCAGATCGGACAATAAATAAAAAACAATATGGCGATCCAGGAGGATTGGCAGAAGTTAGTGCCATCTTTAAAGACCCCAAGGATACAGGGGAGGGAGCAGTCCCTGTCATATTTCCATTTAATTCAGAAATACTGACAAGTCAGCGAGATCCTGAGGCATGGTGGTCGTCAAAACGAACTTAACCAAGTTGTAGAACCTTCACCAGCTGCTGGGCTGGGTTCGGTACATGCAACTCACAAGGCCTCAGGTGTGTGATATCAGTTATTGATCTGGTGAATACACTCTTTTCCATCTGTATCACAAAGGAAAATCAGAAATAGTGCACACTCAGGATGGATAAAACAAACTTGCACCTTGCTCCAGGACTATTATCAAGTAGACTCACTGTTTTGATGACATTGTACCAATCAGACAGCATGAACAAGAAATTGCAAGCTCATTAGACTCTGTCTGTTCCTATCAGGTGGGAGATAAATCCTAGGAAGATTCAGGGGCCCACCACAACTGAAGTTTATGGGAATTCAGTGATTTGAGTTGTGGTGTAGGACATTCCCTAGCAAGTGAAAGACAAATTGCTGCATTTTTTCACCTTTCATCGCTAAGAAGCAAGCATTTGATAGGCATCTGTGGACTTGGGGAGTGGAGGCAGCATCTGCCACATTTGAGAATATTGTTCCAACCCATATAGTGAGTGACACTGAAAGTCACTTGCTTCTGGCATAGCCCAGAGTAGGAAGGCTCTATAAGAGTTTCAGTAAATAAAGCAAATGGCCCAACCATGTGGACGTACATCCATGGCATTAAAGGTAGAAAAAGATGCCAAGTAATGTTTATGGCAAGGTCTTAACAGGAGAAACAGAATGCAGACTCCCAAGAACCTGAAGCAAGGCAATATCATCTGCAATAAAGAATTACGTATTTTCTGAAAACATAAAAAAAAAAAAGCAAGAGCCTCCTGCTGTGCCTCTGGCCCTTGACTGAGGTGGACTATAAGACCATGAGGATGTCAAGTGACCATGAAGTCAGAACTTCGCAGCATGGGCTGGTCTGGTCAGGCCACCAAGAGGAGGGCCTGTAGTAATCCACTATAAACTAGAAGTCATTCATTTGGTGTTAGGTACAAACAGGCCATCGGGCACAGCCAGATTGCCTGAATAGGTGATCCAGGCCCCCATAACATCCTTAGTGTTGGCACTGGTACCTCTTGTAAAGGGAGACAGTATTAAGAACAGCTGATAGAGAACAGAAAGGGTTGAGCCTGATTTACAATGGGTTGGCACAGTATGTAGTGCAAGCCAAAAGCTGGTTGCAGGCCCACCATAGCCCCAGAAGACAATGTTGAGGAGAAATTGGGTGGTAAAACATAGGCAAAAGTCTGTTTAAACATCCACTCTATGTGGAAAGATGCAACATTTGGACTTGTGTGTAGTGGCAAGTGGCTTAATGCATTGACCGGTGAGGTGGAATATAAAGATCAAAAGATCTGGCGTAGATCTTGAGGCAAGCTTCATGGAATGGGCATGAAGTATTTCCTACCCATAAGCATCTACCCCACAGGAAACACCAACCAGCGATGTGAACAGAATGGCGTGGCCAGCTGACACCTACCAGCCTCTGTCCTATGCTGCCCAGCACTAACACATGGTTACTCTTCAGCAGGCTCTGCATGACCTCAGCACCGTTATGTTCCTATTCACCAGAGCCAATTTAACTTTTTCTCTGTTGAACATCCAAACTTCCAATGAGAAATGCCAAGTGGCGCCATGCCTTGGTGTCAGATTGACAATGCTGAACCATCTATATACCCTGAAATGTATTTTTTATTTTTTTGAGATGGGGTCTTGAACTTATGGGCTCAAAAGATTGTCCCACTTCAGCCTCTCAGATAGCTGAGACTATAGATGCATCCCACTGCACCCAGCTTGAGTGATTTATTTTGATTGAATTGACACGTGTTCTAGGTATGGGTTCACCTTTCCCATTCACACTCCCTTGTTGGCTTCATAGCCCAAGGCTCCTAGAACACTTAATCAGCTGATGCAGGATCCACACAGAGCTGAGCACTGGTGTAGTGGGCACATGGCAGTAGCACAGACATGACCTCCCACTGCTCCCTGCCACATGCCCAGAAAGTGCTGCCTCACAGAGCAGCAGAATGGCCTGTGGAGGCACAGCTTGGGGATGGCACCCTGCATAGAAGGGGCAACAGCCTCCAAGGTGTGGTGTGTACATGACTGTTACTGGTGCAGTGTCCCCAGGATGTGATAAACAGGCCTGGGAGCTGAAAGGTGGAAGTTATCACTCCCAGTAGCCACTTAGGATATGTGTGTTCCCACACACACCTCTGGGTTCTACAGGTCTAGAAGTCGGACTCTCAGAGGGAAACCTTTCCACAGGGGCACAGGAAAAGGGCCATCCGATTTCAAGCACATTCCAGTCTCCTTGTGCTGAGAGGTTGGCAGGCAAGGAGTGCAGTCTCATCCTGCCAGGGTGATTGGTCCTGGGTGTAGGAGGAGGTACAGTTGCTACAACCTAGCATGGGTAAGGTTGCACCCAGGACATATGATTGGTCGCCTCCCTTCCCAAATTTAATGGCAAAGACAAGTAGCATGGCCAGAGAAGGGCACAATGAGCAGACCTTACCTCTCAGGAATGAGGTTTTGGGTCACTCCATCCATAGCCATCTAGATCAGCAGAGATGCTAAGCCACAGTGAGGGAACCTTTGGTGGGAGTGGAGGGAGATGGGTGTCATTTCAACCTGAGACTACCTGCAGCCACAAGGCATGGTTCATCCTGTCAACTTCCTTTTCTGAAGAAGAGACTGCCAGATCCTGAAAGTGCTGTCTTTGCAGTGTAGTGTGGACTGCAGCTAGTGCTGTGGGTGCCCAGCTTTCCCATTAGGAGCCACTGGGACAACCTCTCCTGGTGATCCTTCCAGCCACGGAGCTTGTGTGCCCACTGGTGCATTTCTTTCCCTAACAGCAACGAATCCAAGGACTGATTGGTGCTTGAGTACAAAGGTCCAGCTCTCGTGACCGCCTGGGGACCCTGTGTAGGGCCAGGCTCAGCCCAGAGAGGGCCTGAAGGGACTTGGTCTTAGGCAGTTCCTTCACTGGTCTCTCCTGCTTCCTCCATTCTTTATTGCAAACCAGTATGAACCTCCATTGTGGAGACAGCCTTCCAGGGGACTTGACCCATGCCAGGGTACATTTTCATATACATAAACGAGGGATACTTAGTCATTGTTCTAAAGAATGGTGTCATGATGTTCAGTCCATGGATACAGTTGTAGGTCATTCTTTTTTTTTTTTTTTTTTTGGGACCCGGGATTGAACTTGGGACCTTGTGCTTGCGGGTGGCGGAACCACTGAGTTAAATCCCCCAGCCTTGTAGGTCATTCTTTTTTTTTTTTTTTTTTTTTTGGTACCAGGGATTGAACTTGGGACCTTGTGCTTGCGGGTGGCGGAACCACTGAGTTAAATCCCCCAGCCTTGTAGGTCATTCTTTTTAATGGTCCTTTGGTTTATCATGTGAATGTCACATTATTTGTTCATTTTCCCTCTTGATTGATGTCTCCTTTATTTCCAGTCTTTTGCTACATGAGCAGAACTGCCATAAACGTTTGCTTTAAATCTATTTTTACCGTTGCATATATATGTACAAAGTAGTTAGCAAACATAAGTTTGGGAGTTTTATTCAGTGACTGATGTGCTTCCTAGCTCTGATTTTGTTGAGGGTCTTCTCCCCTCCCTTTCTCTCTCCCCCTCCCCATCATATAGATAAATGCACATATCTTTAAGTTTATTTATCCGAACTTCACAGCCTACACCCTTAATTCGGAAAGAGAACACTGGTAGCATTCCTGGGGGCTCACTTTGGATCGCTTCTCTCAGTTCCCACCGGTAAAGTTTGGATTTTTAATTTCAGTCAGGGTGCTAAGTAGTCACATTTTTACCAGCAATGCGTAAGATTCCCTCTTCCCCTTTATCTGCAGCCGTGTGTAACTTAGTGACAGAGACACATTCTGCGATATGCCTTCCAACGTGATTTCTTCATTGTGTGAGCATCACAAATGCTTTTATGTACACAAACTAGGACAGCTTTTGGTACTAGGGATTGAACTCAGGACCTTATGCTTGCGAGGCAGGAGATGGCACCACTGAGCTACATCCCTGGCCCGTCAGGTGATCTCTTATAAGGACTGCTGTCGTATATGCTGTTCCTTATGTGGACATGGTTTTAATTCACATTTCCTTGACTACTAGTGAGTTTCTGTATTATGCTTGTTTGTTCTCGGGGTTTGCTATTTTATGTATTGCCTTCCTGTCCTTTGCTTATTTTCTATTGAGTTATTTGTCTTTTCTTGTCAATGTGTAAGAGCTTGTTGTATAATTTAGGTATTAGCCCTGTGTCATTGTCCTTTTTGTTTCAAATGCACTGGTTGTGTTACCTGCTCTGTTTATTAATCTGTCCTTTCTATGGCGTTGAAATGCTATTGTTGTTTATGAAGTTATCACAAGTTCTGGGATCAGTTTGCAAATTATCTATTCTGTTCTAAAATTCTTTTCATCTGTTCCTATTCATATACCATGTAGGTTTGATTACAGTAGCTTTATGTGTATCCTGATGATCTGGCAAGGCAAGTCTTTTATTTTTAAATTTACATTTCTTATCTCTCTGCTTTTAATTTTCTAGAGCACATATTTGTAGTAATTAATATTTACATTCCTTGTGTTGAATCAGTGCATGTACATAACACATCTTAATTCATTTCTTAATCCTCTTTCCCTCCTCTCCCTCCCATTCTCACCGTCTCTTGATCCCTTTTGCATTTGAGAAAGATCTCCCTACTTCCTATTATGTTTTACTTTGTTCTTTATTTATAATTTGACTTTCTCATACGAATGAAATCAAAGCCATACAATATTTAAGCTTGTACATCTGATTTATTTCACTTAACATTATGGTGTCATGGTGTATTCATTTTCCTACAAATGACTCAGATTTATCTTTATGGCAGAGTAGTACCCCATTGTATACAGATATCACATTTTCTTTATCTGCTCATCTGTTGATGGACATATAGGCTACTTCCAAGATATAGCTATTCTGAGCTGTGCTGCTATACCATGGATGTGCATGGATCACTGTAATATGATGGCTTTAGCTCTTTCGGGAAGATACCTACAAGGGAAAGAGCTGAGTCAAATGGAGTTTCTAGTTTAGTTTCTTGAGGAGTCTCCATACTGATGTCCATATTGGTTGTGCTGGTTTGCATTCCCACCGACAATGAAAAAGGGTTGCTTCTATCCTGGAGCCTCGCCAGCATTTGTTACATCTGTCTTCAGATATTTAGTTTTTCACATGCAATTTGAAGTTACTAAATTGCTGTTTTAAAATAAAAAAGGCCTGGGGATGTCGCTCAGTGAGAAGGCCCTGGTTCAATCCACACTAACAAAACAAAACACACAGACACCCAAGTCACTCTGCTTTGAGTTGAATCCTTCTTGTACCACTTACTGTTCAGGTAAGGCCTCCAAAACTTAAAATAAAATCTAAGTTATGTTTGTATTAATGATGTTTTTCTGACTCTTCCACTGCAATATTATTGAGTTTACAAATGTCCTCAGTGGAGCTGGTGGGGGAGCTTAGAGGCAGAGCACTTGCCTCATGTGTACTGGGTCCTGGGTTTCATCCACGGCACCAAAAAGAAAAATCCTCAAACCTTTAAACTTTCAAAGTTTCTATAAAATGTAGACTTTGGGTTTTCAAAATCAAGCAGTCATATGCAAATGCCAAGTAATTATTGTCATTATTATTATTATTTTTGGTACCAGGGATCAAATTCAGGACCTTGTGCTTACAAGGCAGACAGCAGTACCACTGAGGTAAAGCCCCAGCCTGCCAAGTAATTATTTTTAATAAACATTTCATATTTACATAGATTTTCTCCAGTTGATTTCAAAATATTTCACATGACTAGATATTGTAATGATAATGTATATTTTTTAATTGTGAATTTTATTACAATAAAATTTAAGAAAATATATGTAAAGAAAAATGATTATGCCAGCTGTGTTCAATGTTTAGCTAATTGTGTGATTTATATTTCAAACTTTCTTTAATGCTCTATATTTCATTTTTGTTGTTTCTATCACTGTAGATGTGACCAACAAATCCAGTGTTAGGTATCCAGTGCTACTAGAAGATGGGAAAGATCGATCACTGGAAGAAAGGGTAAGTCATGGCAGATGTGGAAAATATGCTAGCCAGTGTGCACAGTTCTTTGTTCTCCAAGAACACACACGCAGTCTCTTGGGGATGAAGGAAAGGGAACACAAGCACCGTAGATTTCCATTGGAACTGGGCTAAGTCCCGAGGCGGGAGGAGGTTCAGAATGCCCAGGCAGTCGGAAGGACAGCTGACCCACCTGCCTGTGCACTGTGCCAGTGTGCTTGTCTGGGTGGTGGGGACAGCAGTTTGGGGTGCCTTTCTGAAGTACGGAAACTGTATCTGAGTTGAGATCCAGTGGCTGACTAGGAGTTAGCAAGCCTGAAGATTTCACTTTTAGAGTGTAAGGGAAGGATGCTGAAGACGTTTTTCAGGTTAAGGGAACTTTGGAGTATTGGAAATAAGCAGAAGTTCTGAAAGAAAGTGGTGCACAGTCCACAATGGATGAGTTAAGCATGTTGGTCTAGAGAGGAAAAAGGAGAGGTCCTGTCACTAAAGACCTTGTATGTGAAGCCTGGGATTTAGCTCAGTGGCACTGCACCTGCCTGGCAAGCACAGCATCCTGAGTTTAATTCCCAGTACAAAAAATAAATAAATAAATAAATAAAACAAAGACCTTATATATGAAACAGTGGTGGAGGGAGCCTAGGGGTTAAGTGAATGGACTCTAGCACAAACTACTTGTGCTCAGGTCCTGTCCTAACTTAATTCAAACTCAAATTTCCTATAGCAGAATAGGCATAATGATAGGACCTATTACTTGGTATGCTAGGATGATTATTCGGCCCTGGGATTTTGAAAAACCATGTATTTCCTGACATATCTTAAAGTTGCTTAAAATATAACAAGTTTTAAAAGTTGCAAAGGATGTGCTTTCTGGTATCTTGTTAATATTGACCTTTAAAATGTATCCACTATGATTAAAACTACTCTAGCAACATGATAGCCATAATCATCCTCTTCATAATTCACATGAACAATGGGCCAGGGACTTAGCCCAGTGGTTCCACCTCCTGCCTTGCAAGCACAGAGTCCTGAGTTTGATCCCCCAGTACCAAACTAAACTAAACAAACAAAAAAGAATACATCAAAGCCGGGCGTGGTGGCACACCCCTGTAATCCCAGCCCTGGGGGAGGCTGAGGCAGGAGGATCACTGTGAGTTTGAGGCCAGCCTGTTCTAGGTCAATCACAACTACATAGTGAGACCCTGTGTCAAAAAAAAAAAAAAAAAGGATACATGAACAAGATCTTCCATGGACTGAAATCTTTTTTCTTTTTCTTTTTCTTATTGAATTCCTTTTCTTGTATTGTCCTCCACAGAATTTTTAATTAATACAATTTTGTGGCTGAAAGTCTGTTCTTGAAAACCATATAAATTTCTCTGCAATAAAAGTGAATATGGGCCAGGGATTTAACTCAGTGGTTTTGCAGCCTTCCTTGCAAGCGCAAGGTCCTGAGTTTTATTCCCAATACATAAATATATATATAAGTTTACAAATTTCCATGACCCATGACCAAGTGTTAAAATATTTTGTTTAAGAATTATTTTTAGCTGGGATTTAGCTCAGTGGTTCAGCCTCCTGTCTTGCAAGTACAAGGACCCAAATTCAATCCCCAGTAACAACAAAAAATTATTTTTAAAGCAATATGAATACATAATTGTTTAAAACAAAGTGTTATCATAAATGAATCTTATGATGAAATGGATAGGGATGCTTTTTCCCCATTGGGTGTTTAGTTTGTGGATCTTTCAAGGTATATTGCACACTGCTGGAATGAGAAAGATCACTTCTGAGTTTTTTTTGGTACCAGGGATTGAACTCAGGACCTTGCGCTTGCAAGGCAGGCGGCAGAACCACTGAACTAAATCTCCTGACCAGAGCTATTTTTTTAAATTACTAAGTAGATTAATGTATTTTTAAATAGTTTTGGTGAATCTTATTTTCCCTATAACAGGCCTTTATTTGCAAGTTGTAAATTATTAATCCTTGCTCTTATACACAGACACAATATCCTCCATTCTTGGTACCTGTCATAACCACGGGCCAATGGAGGCATTTTGAGTTCCTGTCTACGCCAGACCTGGGACTGATAAGTGCACATTTCCTGTGGTAGAGAAAAGTCACTGTTCTAGAAAACACTACAGTTTTACTAGTAAGTGGAGTCCTAAGCAAGGTGCTGGGGTTCATCCCTAGTTACAAAGAAGGCAGGGGAGTACAATTATAAATAATGTGAAGCTTGTGTCCTCACATTATCATATACAAGTTTTATCAGAAATTAGTTTGGTTTGCAGGTCTGTCTTATGAGTCCATGTTTCAATGAAACTGTTTCCACTTTTCTGCAGAATCCTAAATCTTTAACAAGCGAAGCTTCAAGAGGGTCCATCAGGCCCTCCCCCAAGTCCTCCAAGGCCAGGCTCAAAGGACAGCTGTGTGCTGACCAAAAGCTGAAGAACATCAGCCCTTTGGCTTTTTCCAGCTGTTTGATTCCACAGTATAATGAAGAAGCTTCAGTTCTACAGCGAACAGAGAATAAGAGAAAGCATTTCCTAAAGGAAAATATAAACAAGGAAAGCATGAATCTTAAAAGAAAACATATTACATATGATAATTCCTCAGAGAAAACGAGTGAACACATGGCATTGGAAGAGGATGCTGACAAGGCTGAAGCCTATCTAACCTCTGGGGACTCAGGACACATTTGTGACATTAGGTATTTGGATGATTTGGCAAAAAGCCAGCTAACAGAAGCACTCAAGCAGGCAGCAGCCCTGGTAGTGACCCTGATGTATACGGATGGTTCCACCCAGTTAAGAGCTGACCAGGTTAGTAAACTGCTGGTTTTTGCTTTGGATCCATAAACGAAGCCTCTTTTCCTTTTTTTTTTTTTTGTACCAGGGATTGAACTCAGGACCTCGTGCTTGTCAGGCAGGTGCCGACACCTGGCAGCTGACAGCAGTTGCTGTGTAACTGAGCTATACCCCTGGCCCAAGAAGCCTCCTTTCTGAGTCTGTTTTTGATAGGAGAACTAGAATAGGTTTTAAGTCCTTCTCTTCCTCTCAGTGGCGAGCCAGTGATGATGTATAGTTCCAGTTTATATTCATCCCACCAGTAATGTACCAGAGCTTCAAATTTTCCACCTCATTGGATATGTTTGTCTTTTCTTTTTATTTTAAACCATTTAAATGGGTGTAAAAGTGGTTTTTCATTGTTCTTTTAAATTATATTAACCTGTCAGGTGTGGTGGCACACACCTGTAATCCTAGCACTTGGAAGGCTGAGGCAGGAGGATCACTGTGAGTTTGAGGTCAGCTTGGGCTACTTAATAAGTTTAAGGCCAGCTTGAATTACAGAGCAAGGCTCTGTTTTAAAAAATTACATTAACCTAATAACTATTACATTGCACATCTTTTTCTCTGCTTATTAGCCATTCATCTATCATCTTTGGTGAAATTCAATTTTTTTGCCCATTTAAAATTGGCTTATTTGGGGCTGGGGATTTGGCTCAGTGATCCTGCTGCCTTGCAAGGTCAGGAGTTTGATCCCTGGTTACCTCCCCCGCAATTGGCTTATTTGTGTTTTATTTCGGACCTAAAAGAGTTCTTTATATATTCTGATTCAAATCCTTCATAAGATAGATGATTTGTAGTTCACCCAATCTGTGTCTTTTTGTTTTTTTCTTGATGGTGTCTTTTGAGGAACAAAACACTTTAAGTCTAATGAACTCTAGTTTTTAAAAGTTTTGTTGCCTGTGCTTTTGTTATATCTAAGAATGCTTTCTCTATCCCAGGTCATAAAGATTTATTTTTGTTTTGTTTTGCTATTACGGTATTTGAACCTAGGCCTTTTGCGCTGAGCTGCATCTCCAGCCCTTTTTTATTTTTTATCTTGAGTTCGGGTCTTACCAAGTTGCCCAGGCCTATAACTCTCCTTCATAAGCCTCCCAGACTGCCAGGATTATAGGCATGCTCCATCACGTCTGGCTCTTGTTCCCCCCACTTCAGGGGTTTTATAGTTTTAACGCTTTCATTTAGAGTAGTGACCCAACCTGTTACACAGTATGCAAGGCAGGAGATCAGGGCAGAGACTCACCTTTGCATGTGGCTATCCAGTTAGTTGACCAGTATAATTTGTTGAAAATACTCTTTTCCCTATTGAATTTTCTTAGTACTTTTATTAAAAATCAATTGACTATAAATCTAAGGGTTTATTTTTAGATACTGAATTCTTTTCCTTAATCTTTATGTCTGTCCTGTGCCATCTCCCTCTCTCTCTCTTTCTCTCTCTTTTTTTGAGACATGGTCTGGCTATGCAGTTCACGCTGGCCTCAAACTCATGGTGATCCTCCTGCCTCAGCCTCCTGAGTACTGGGATTACAAACATGTACTACCACACCCAGCTTGCACCATATTAATCCTTTTCAAGATTCCTTTGAGTGTTATTGTTATTTGGTATTTCCATATAAATATTAGGATTCGTTTGTCAGTTTCTGTGAACTATCAGCTGGGATTTTGATTCAAATTGTATTGTAACCATAGGTTAATTTTGCCATCTTAATCATATTGAATTTTCTGATTATGAACATGGGATATCTCTTCATTTATTTAAAACTTTAGTTTTGTTTAGCAGTGCACTGCAGCTTTCAGTGTGATATGCAAGTCCTTTCTTCCTTCTTTCATTTTCCTCTTTTCCTTCTTTTTTTTTCTTCCTTGTCTTTCTGTTATCTAAACTAGTCTCAAACTCCTGAGGTCAAGCACTTTTGCCTCAGCCTCCTGAGTACCTAGTACTACAGATACACATCACCATGCCCATTTTGAATTCACAAATCCTTTTCTTTTTGAATCGAATTTGGGACCTTGTGCTTTTGAGGCAGGCGGTGGAACCATTGAGCTAAATACCCGGCCCACCATTCCCATTATGAGAGACATTTTGCTGGCTAAATATTTAGTAGTTTAAACATGTTACTCTACTGTCTTCTAACTTTGCTTATTTCCCAAGAAATCTGCTGTCGTGTTATTTTTATTTCTCTCTATGATCAGCTTCTATTAATGTTTGTCCTTTATCATTGATTTAAGGACTTTTGGTATATTTGTTTTTGAGAAAAATCTTGAACTCTCTATGTAGCCCAGGCTAGACCTGAACTCAAAATTCTCGGCCTCGGCCTCCAGAGGGCTGGGATTACAGATGTGGGCCACCACACCCTACTAAGTTTAAGCTATTTAATTATGATGTAGTTTTCTTAAAGTAGTTTTCTTCTTTTTTTTTTTTTGTACCTAAGGTTTATTGATCTTCTTGGGTAACTTGGGGAGGAGTATCATATTTATTAAATTGAATTTTCCAATGTTTGAATATGACATGTCTTGATTTATTTAGGTCTTCTCTGATTTCTTTCATCAGTATTTTGAGGCTTTCAGCACACACATTCTAAAAATTAATTTTATTGGTACATTTAAAGTATACAATGTAATGACATTCATAACTGGAAATTTGCACCTTTACATAATCCATCTTGGTTCTAATATTTTCCCCATTCCCGGGTCCTCCCTTCAATCCACCCCTCCCTATCTACAAAGACTTTGTTTCCATTTTTTCTTTTTCTCATGTTAATTCCATTCTCATCTTTCCTTTCCTCTACCTCTCCCACTTCCCTTCCCCCTTTGCACCTTTTCTTCCTGTTTCACATTATCTATTATACCTTTTAGTCCTTATTTACACTTTTATTTTCTCACACTAGAGAAACTATTTGGTATTTACACATATGTGTCCTATTCATTTCACTTGAGTATCACCTCAATGTGCATCCATTTAGCTATAAGTGTCTCTAGCTTCTCATTCTTTATGTCTGAGTAGAGCTCCATTTTATAAACAAACAAACAACAAAAAAACATGTTTTCTTTATCCAGTCTCCTGTTGGTGGGCATTTGGGCTGCTTCCAAGTTTTAGCTATCACGGATTGTGCTGCTATGAACATGGGTGCACGTATATCATTGTGGTTTGATTCTTTAATTCTTTGGGGAAGATACCCAGCAGGGCACAGCTGGGTCAAAAGGGACCTCCAATCCTAATTCTTTGAGGCATCTCCATACTGATTTCTTTCCACAGGGGTTGCACCAGTCTACACCCCCACCAGCAGTGGAGCAAGGTTCCTCTTTTCCTGCAGCCCACTAGCCTTTGTTATTGGTTGATTTCTTAACAGCAGCCATTCTTCCTAGGGTGAGGTGGAATCTCAGGGTTGTTTTCATTTGCATTTCTGAAATGACCAGTGATGTTGAACATTTTTTCATATGTTCAGCACAAAAATTTTATACATGTTTTGTTGATTTTTTTGTCTCTTTCATTTTTTTTGGAGTTACAATAAATGGCAGTTTAAATTTTTTATTTTCATATATTTATTGCCACTATATAGAAATATATTTGATTTTTAAATTTTCATATTTTGATTTTGTATCCCGAAACCTTGCCACATTCACGTTTTAGTTTCAGGATTAAAAAAATGGATTCATTTGGATTTTCCACATAGTTATTTATGCCATTTGTAAATAGGGACAGTGTAATTCTTCCTCTTTGATCTACATGCCTATTATTTCCTTTTCTTGTCATATTGTACTGGCTAAGACTTTTATGATTATGTTGAATAGGGTAGAAACCAGATTTGGGGAGTAAAATCATGGTTTGGTTTTTGGCCAAAAGACTATTCATTTACAGGTGTAACTTTAGACCTTTTCTCTCCCAACCTGTTTAATTATAAAATGACATATCTTACTCGAATAGACATTTTGTCTGTTTAACTTTGGAACTTCATTGTATATTCCCAGGCTCCAACTTCTTGTGTTAGAGGGATTGTGATGTTACTAAAGGGCCAGGTGGAAGCAGGCTCCTTCTGGAGTCTGGAGGAGGGATTCAAGCGGGAGGATCAGTGCATATACATACACACAGAGCACACCTGTCTCTGGGACCAAGAACAGGAAGCACATAAGATATTTGCCAGGTAAGAAACCTGATTACCTTCAATTCTGCTTATGTCCTGCTTCATCCTAATGTAGTTTGCAAGCTCCAGTTTTAATTATTTAGGCTTTAGAAATTTTGTGTGGCCAAATGAAAATGAAATAGATCTAAATGACAGAAACCTCTGTAAACGCTGACCCCACCCAAGTTTTTTTTTGGTTTGTTGTTTTTTTTTTTGGTATCGGGGATCAAACTCAGGACCTTGCACTTGTGAGGCAGGCAGCAGTACCACTGAGCTAAATCGCTGGCCCTGTGTATACTTTTCTTTTTAAAGAACAACTGCAAGGCAGGCAAAGGCACCACTGAGCTAAATCCCTGCCCCTGCCCTGGAGCTTTTGAAGTGAGCCCCACTAGTTCTGCAGGAGTCTTCTGAGGTTTGAATCTCTTCAAGGTGAGACCTTGGGGAGTAAAGCCTTATCTCAAGTCTGAAAACCCACTGTCACTGCCAGGGCCCCGATGATTTCCCAGCCCTCTTCCTTCCCTCACGTGTGAGAAAATGAGCTATCTCTGCCGGCAGAGTCAGCTGTCCTCTCTGCCACCAAGTGGTGCCAGCTTCAATGCTTTGTGTCTGTGAAAGTACAGTTTGGATTTAGTTTGGCCCCCGTGATGGCTTATGTCTAGGTGTCCCCCCCCAAAGCCTCATGTGGTCATAGGTAGGGCTTTTCAGAGGTGGCTGGATCAAGTGTGATTATTGAACTAGTCCCCTGATTGGGCTCTGGGAAGACGGCGACAATGTTGACAAATATAGTACTCTGTACACAAGAAATCCTTAACCTTTGTGTCTACTTTTTTTTTTTGGTACCGGGGATTGAACTCTAAACCTTGCACTTGCAAGGCAGGCAGTGGCACCACTGAGCTAAATCCCCGGCCCTGTGTATACTTTTCTTTTTAAAGAACAATTAGTCAGGTCTGTTCTCTGGAGGGCCTTTGTGAGACTAGAGTCCTAGTATTTGGACAGCTTTGCCTGATTTCCAGTTTTATATATGCTACTCACATGCTACACTTGAACGTCTGGTAGCCATTCGGGCTTGTGCATCCTGAGCCCCATCTTCCCTGCTGCTCCTCCACAACCTGGCTGAGTGGGTCCATGTCATCACCAGCTGCCAGAATCTCAGGCCAAAAGGCTTGATACTATTTTTGACTTTGATTTTTCCATGAACTGTATCCAAGTTCTTTGTGACCCCTATTGGCTCCACTTCAAGAAGTAGCTGGACTCTGTCCTACTCTCACCCGGGTAGGCTGTTCTTCTGGTGAGCTGCGGCAGCATCTTCCTGCCTGGACAGCTGTTCCACCTGCCCCTTCAGCCCAGCTGTCAGAGGGACCTGGGAAAACATTAGTCAGATTGTGCCACTTTCCCCACGACCCTCTGATGGCTTCTGCTTGCTCTGAAGCCAAGTAAGAGTTCCTGCCACTGACCGAGTGCCTGTGGGATCCTTCTGCCATGCCTGTTCCTCTCCTCTGACTTGGGTGCTTGACCTTTTGCCAGAACTGTGCATGTCCTCCCCTCCTTGTAGCTCCCCCCCAGATAGCCACATGGCTTGCTGCCTCATCCCATTAGATTTTTCTCGGACCCAACAAACAAAGAGTGAATTATGAAAACACGAAAGTAGAGGGTAGCATCACACTCACCTAGACAAATGTCACCAGATATTTGTATACTTCCTTCATCTGTCCCTTTGTAGAGGTGGCTGAGTGGGCTGGATTCAAAGGAAATTCCAAACTTGTCATTCACCTTCACTTAAGGAACAGCTTTAAGAAATGTGGGCTTTTTTTTTTCAATAGCCACAATACTAACTTTAAACTTAAATATAATGTTCAATTCAAATTTAAAGTCATCTGATTGTCTCGAAATGTCTTTCTACAATATTGGGATCAGGGCCCCAACCATGTCCACACATAACATTTGATGGACTTCTCTCTTGTCTTCTAGTCTAAACCATCTTGTAGAGGTTCCATATCTTTAGTTTGTCTATTTACTTCATTGCGAGGTTCTTTAACTTGCTTTCCTTTCTTCTTTATATAGTGTACACTGAAGTTTGGTTCTAAAGACTCGATCCAGCTTTTTTTCTCAGTCTTACCTTTTCTTCCACATTTATTAGCTAGAATTTCTATAAAATGCTCTCCTTCATTGGCTAGGCTTTTTGTTCTTCTTATCCTTCATGTCTTCCCCATGCGTTACTTGTTAGCCGGACCTTTCCTAGTACCCTCCTGGTACCACCCACATTCTCTTCCTCATTTTCTCCTGTAATACCTACCACCAGCACCATTATATGTGTCTACCTATTTATTGTTTTCCACTCCTAAGAGCAGGGATTTTAGTTTCATTTATTTTTGTATTCTCATGTCTTAGAACAATGCCCTATGACAGGTGCTTAATATTTAGTCAGCTTTTTTAATGAATGAATGAATGTTGAAGATTCATTTTTATAAATTCCAGGATAATTATATGAAGATAATGCCTTGAAAACTGTAAAAGAGTTATAATTCCAATTCTGTAATAGTGTCTCTGGGATTCAAAATGAATTTGTATAAGACACAATTAATGTATTATTAAAACACACTTAATATTTTTCAAAAACATACTTAATTACATCTATTAGCTATATATTCAAGGCCTTTTGAGTGCTAAGTCCACACACAAGATCTCTCATCTTTACGTTATCTCCATATATTTGGTCTTATTAATTCCATCTTTTAGATGAGGAAATTGAGACAGAGAGATAATTAAAGCTATATATCAGTCTTGTGAGTTTTGACTCAAATTTTTGTTTTTAGGCCCAAATCTAGCTTTTTTTGTTTTTATTTTTTGCAGTGTTAGGGATCAAACCCAGTGCATTGCAAATACTGAAAACACCACTGAGCTATACCCCAACCCTACCTAACTTTTAAAATATATTGTAGGTGACTTTTTGTTTTGTAAATGTGACATAATTGACTTACACAGTTGGCTCATAAAATACATTCTGTTTTAGCTTTTTTTATCTTGTGAGATCTTCTTTCGCTGTTTGTCTTATCAAGCAGACATCAGTGGCCTGTGCTCCCCAGCAGAAGGCCCAGTGGCTGTTAGATACCTCACCCAGGACCTGCAGGGCCTTCAGGAACTCTTCGCCCTGTAACCTGATCCCTCTTTCCTCTCTGTTCCCCTGAGGGTCTCTCTGGGGTCTGTCTGAGCCAAGACCAGAGCTGTGCTACACTACTGACAGTTTGCCCTCCCTGCCACCTGGGCTCCCTGTTTGAAGAAACCAAGGGGAAGTCACATAACTTGGAAAAACCCTGAAAATGTCTCTCTCTGAAGTGAAACAAGTCAAGTCCTAGTATAAAAAAATTTTTTTTGGTACCGGGGATCGAACTCAGGCCCTTGCACTTGTTTATTTTGGGGGGGCGGGGTTTGTTTGTTTTTGAGACAGGATCTCACTAGGTAGTTCAGACTGACCTGGAACTCACTATATAGCCCAGGCTTGGCTCGAACTCACAGCAATCCTCCTGCCTCAGCCTCCTGAGTGCTGGGATTACAGGCGTGCGCCACCACACATTTACTATGCAGGAGATTCATACCTTGGTATCTTAGCGTTTAAGCTCTGGTCTCAGAGCCCTGTCACCACTCATCATATGTAACCTTTGGAAGCTAAGGTCCCATACCTGTGAAATGTACAGATTGTATAGCGGTGGGATGGAGTTTTGGTGTGCAGCCCTCATGAGGTGTTAGCGTGGTACCAGTACATGGTAATTATTTGACAGACACGAACAGTTGTGAGTTCCATATTCAAGAAGATCATGAGATACAGTCCAGCAAATGCTGATCCTTGTGTGCTCGGTATGTGGACAGAATACGGAAGGTACAAAGAGACCTGCTCCCCACTGAGGATAGCACTTGAGTAGGTTGCAGAGTTGTGGGAGGGAAACTGTAGTCCAGAATGAGCAAGTGCAGTGGCCCAGGAGCCAGAGGGAAATGGTACAGTCTAGTGATGGAGAGAGCGACTCAACATGCAGGCTGTTGCAACGTCTGAGGGGTTCCAGGATTTCAGGTTGGGGCACTGCTTTGGGGCCCAGCAGCTGGAGTCTGGAGTATGTATGCTTTCTGCAGAAATTCAGACCTCACTCTGTGGCCTGTGTCTCTCCCTAATTTACAACATACAGACAAGAAATAATGCCTGCCTCACAGAATTCATTACTAAGGCATGTATATACTAAATAACGACAGCTTTTAGTAGAGTATTAATATTTTTTCCAAGGTCAACAGTTCTGAATTAATGTCCAAATCAGTGAATTTCTTTCTATCTCCTAGGAAAGTGCTATTCCAAACACTGAAATGTAAATGCCCTGTTATTTGTTTTAATGCCAAGGACTTTGTGAGAACAGTACTGCAATTTTTCGGTGATGATGGCAGTTGGAGGCGTGGTGAGTTGCGTTTACATTGTCTTTACAGTTTAAGTCTTCAGCAGCGACACCCCTGGGGTGAGAGGACGGTGAGCATCACCTGGTCACACCTGTACTGACATACATGCCCACACACCTGCCCTGGCCACGGGGTAGCCCTTCTCCTGTGGGCTAAGTGATACCTGAGCTTTCACCAGTATATATCCCTTTGGTAATTCACTAGTTTTTTGGTACCAGGGATTGAACTCAAGTCCTTGCACTTGCGAGACAGGCAGCAGAACCACTGAGCTAAATCCCCAGCTCCCCTTTGGTAATTTAAAGTAGAAAAAAAAAAAAAAAGAACTTCTGCAGCAGAGTCAGACTGGGATTTATTATTATCACAAAGGTAAAACTTTCTAAGAATTAAACTACAGTCCTAAGCAATTAACATCAAAACAATGTCAGAGACACTTTATCTTTCATTTCAAATGGTAAAAGGCCAGGGATTTAGCTCAGCGGTTTGCTGACTGCTTGGCAAGTGCAAGGGTCTGAGTTTGATCCCTAGTACAAAACAACAACAACAACAACAATAAACCCCCCCAAAATAAAAATAATAGCAATATTTTTATAACATTTTTACTAGGTAAGTAGATAAATGATAAATTTAACAAAAATGTTCACTGTAGAATCTAGGTAGTGAACATTTATGTGTTCACTCCAATTCTTTTCAAATTGTATGTTTGGAAATATTCAGAATATAATATCAGAAAGATATTATAGATATTTTTATTACATTATGTCATATTTATTACAAGATAATTTTATTATAGAAAATTTCTGACAAGAAATAAGGTCCCCATCAACCTATTCAATAATTATCAACCTGTAGACAATCTTTTTCCTCTGCAACTCTCCATACTCCAAACTGCAAATTACGAGCATTATATAATTAATCTCTAAATATTTCAGTTGTGTGACTGAAATACAAAGATTCCTGCTTAAAGTGATGCCATCACTCCCCCAACCTGAGGCTGCAGCAATCTCTTCATGACTAGCCACCCAGCTAGTGTTTGAACTTCCACTTTTGTCCTGTATCTGTTTTTATTTGCTTACCTTTTTTTTGATGTTAGAAGCAATCAGTTGTCATTGTTTAGGTTCCTTAATTGCAACGTGGTGACACAGCTATCTGTCTTCCTTTCCACCTTTTCCAACTTTTAGTAATTGTCTATTACTCTTCTACATTCAGAACAGCTTTATTTTGGCATCCACATATGAGAGAGAACAGACGGTGCTTTGTTTGTGTTTGACTTCTTCATTTGTGCCCTCCGGTGCTATTCATTCTGTTGTAAAGGTTAGGATATCATTCTTTCTCATGGCTGATTAATACTCCATTGTCTCTTCATCTGAAGATGGTCACATATGTTGAATCCACATCTTAGCAATGATGAATAGTGTTGCAATGAACATGAATTTGCAGATGTGTCTGATATGTGGGTATCATTTCCTTTGGAGATACACCCCAAAATAAGATAGCTAGATCATATGATAGATCTGTCTACGTTTAGTTTTTAAAGGAATTCTTCTGTTTGCCATAGTAGCTATGCTATAGAATCCCCTTTCTCCGTATCTTCACCCCCTTGGATGAGAGCTCCCTTTCCTCCAGCACTTATTTAATAACATTCAGTGTATTTTGATCCATTGTACAGTCTTTGATGAATTAGGAAGTGAGTCTTTGTGACGTAAGCCCAATCATCCAGCTTCTAGGGTTGCTTTAACACACTGCCTTCAGTTGGGGTTTTCTGTTGTTCTTTTTTTTTTTTTGAAACAGTGTCTGGGTGTTTAAAACTTTATCCTGTCACAGTTCTGGGGGCCAGAAGACTAACATCAAGGTGTTAGCAGGGCTGTTCCTTCTGGAGTCTGAGGGAGGACCCACCCATCGTGCCCTCCCAGGTCCTGGTGGGAGTCAGCAGTCCAGGGTGTCTGCCTCCACTTCCCCTTCCCTGTCTGTGTCGCTTCTCCTTTGCTGTCTCTCATAAGTACACCTCTCATTGGATTTAGGCTCCCTCCTAGCCCAAGGTGACCTCAGGATTCCTACACAGGCTTCAGGTAGACATATCTGTTGGGGGCCACAGTTAACCCCACTACAAGGTCCAACTTCTTAGTACCACTGTTGCAAAGTAGCCAGCCACTGAGGTATGGATTTATTTCTGACTCCCAATTCTATTCCACTGAGCTCTGGGTCTGTCCTTTTATCAGTGTTGATTATGTGTGTTTTACTGTGTAGTTTAAAGACACTAGAAGCATTTATACAGTATTAGGTTTTTCTTTGAATTCCTAGTTCATATATTGAGTTTTGTTGCCCATTACTCGTATTTATCACCTTATCATATTTATCACTTCTTACCTATAATCCGTTTTCAAGCTCTTCATTTTTTTTCTTTAATTTTTTTCTCTTTTCTATCTTTTTTCAAGGCATTATCAATTATATTTATTTGCTTCTGGGACCTGCTTCATCAGTTTTTATTTCTGAAATCTTTTTATTTCTCTTTCCTGGATTCTGTCATTTCTTTTATAATTTTTCTTTTTCTAGATTGTCTAATTTCTAAGTATTTTTAGTTCTGATTTCTTTTTTCATAGCCTCCAACATTTTCTTAGCTTATTTTAAATCTGTTTTGTTGGCATTTCTTTTTTCAACTATTGGTGTTTCTCCCTACTGAGGGGATTTGTCTTGGCAGACTGCTTTGTTAATGGTGAAAAGGCGTTTACAAGACCAGCCCTAGGCCATTCCAGCTCTGCTAGGCCTCACCACGGACTTTCAAACATGCCTTTCATTAAGAACCTTTAACTTTGAGACATTAGAGTAGTGAAAGGCAAGGAATGAAATACCCTGTTGGGTCAGTCCACAGTAACAGTGTCGTGTAAAGTTGCCGACTTGGGGGCAGCACCCAAAATGACTGTTGATTCCCATCTCAAGTTCCACATCTGCCAATGTAGGATGTCTTGGACATCAAATGAAACACTTATGACACTGGCTGCTTTGGTAAATACAAGTTTCTTATACTAGTACTATTTAAAGGTGCCGGAAAACATAATATATAATATAATAATGTAATGCAGTTTAATTTGAAGGAAAACTCCTTTCTGTTTATTTTTGTTTAAAGATCTTAGTGGGCTTTATTAGCAATTTTAGAATCTGATCACACTATTCTATAGTACTCTCTAAACTCTTTATTTTTGTATGGCACAATTTAAAATCTTAAAGATCAGTCAACTATTTTGGAGCTAAAACTTACCTAGTTAACAAATGTCTTCTTTTTTTAGAAAGCATCTTCACACATGTCTCTCAGATATATACAGTAATCTTCCTCCTAGTACCAGATGAGGAAAAGACATGGAAGGGCTGAGGTGACCTCTGGGCCCAGAGTTCTTTCCACACCATTGTGGTGCACATAGTATGACCTTCGTTCTCTCACAGGGTTTTTTTTTTCCCATCAGGGAACATCATTCTCTGTCTGGCACATGTTGTCCACACACAGTGACAAGGACTCTTCTGCCCTTCCTTGACTCAGAAAGCCAGAGTCCCTCTCACCACAATCCAGCATCATGAAGGGCAGCCCAGCGGGAGGCGAGCAGAGGGAGGATGTGGAAGGTCAAACCACACCTCCCAAAGTGATTGAGAAGCCTGAGTGGGGAAAGAACAAGAGTAGGGAGAGAAAAAGAGAAGAGGAGGGAAGAAGTAGGCTTACAGTTCTGAGTTGGGCCTCCTGGAGTTTGGCCATGGTATTGGGAGTCCCTGTCCTTCCTTGCTGTTTGGGATCCACTTCTTGAATGTGGTGCCCATGAAGACCTACTGTGTGGGGTCTGGGTGTTGAGGCCACCTCCTCTAAGGGTGCCAGTGATTGAGGAATGATGGTCACGTAGGTAATGTGAAGGCAGTGGTAATAATGTTATTTGTTTGATCTTTAAGAACCTTCTCAGGGTAGGAAAATCAACACTTATTAGTTCTGGGGAAGATGAAGTGACCTTTCCCTCTTCAGTTGCCAGTTTTGTAGGAATAGATCCCGGAATTGCTGCATGGCTCATAGATCCCAGTGACGCCGCACCTTCTTTCGAGGACTTAGTGGCAAAACACCTTGAAAAGTCCACTATAGTCAGAGTGAGCAGCACGTATAGAAATTCCTCAAGAAATAGTGTGGTAAGTCATTTTAAGATGTGGTTCATTCACCTTATACAACCTTGACTTTTTTCTAGATGCTCTCCTACTTCATAACTAATCTAATAGTAAGAACATCATCAACCTTCATTTTCACTTATTCCACATAAATTCTTTGACTTTGGCATTTCTGGTGGGGGATGGTGATAGAATGGGAGATTTCCCACTTCCTGGTCCTGCAAAACCTCACTCAGTGTGTACTCTTCTGAGTGGATTCTCTGCTGTCAAAGTCGATTGTTCTGTAAGCAGAAAGCTGCCTCTCAATACATCCTTGGTGCTGGTGAGGAGGCCGCTGTTGCTGAGCCCACTTGGGGAGAATGGTGGGTCCTATCCTACCGACTCTCCTCAGCCCCACCCACCCCTGAGGATAGGGCTGGTGGAAAAAATGCCGCTGGTAAGCAGCCTTGGGCAGAGGGAGCTTAAAGTAGAACACAGCAGGGACCCGAAACTGGAATTCACCCCCTAGCCTTCATCCTCCTGACCACTGTGTGGGGCAGGCTGTAAATATCAGAAATGTACTCTTTCTGTTTAAAAAGAGGCTCACCAGAAGGTCATGAGGTAGCTGCAAGAATCAGAGGAAAAGCAGAAGCAGGGCTTGCAAGAAAAGGAGCCTGCAGGGCTGGGGATTTAGCTTAGTGGTTCTGCTGCCTGCCTCACAAGTGTAAGGTCCTGAGTTCCATCCCCAGTACCAAAAAAAAAAGAATGGGAGCCTGCAGCCTGGCCCAGGGCTGCTGCCACAGTGCCAACATGGCAAGGTCACAGTTTAGCTCTTGGAGAGCGGCTTCTTTCCCTTGTGGTCCAGTGTCCACTCCAGCAGGGGAGGGCGGGGTCCTGTGTTCACCGTTCCTACTCAAGAGTCCTGCGTCCAGGCAGAGAGCTGCCCCCAAATGGAAGCTGGGATATCATTACTGAAGGAAAGAGTTACCTACTTAGTATTGTCAGTCCCACTTTTCTCGTGGGGAAACAGACATTCAAGGTTAATGTACACTAACTTCACCCGAGGTCAAGTGGAGGCCATGGCTCAGTGTGTGTTTCTTTTTTGGTACCAGGGATCAAACTTGGGTCCTTGTGCTTAGGAGGCAGGCTGCAGAAACACAGCTAAATCCCTGGCCCAGACTCTTCTTTGCCATTTTTTTTTTTTTAGTGTGGGTTTCTGACTTTGTTTCTTTCCAGCATTTCCATGTATTTTCTTTCCAGCATGGGAAAAGATGGCTTGAGTTGCTCAAGAGAAAGGAAAGATCACTCATAGATAGGGAGTAGCACGGGAATGACAAGGCCACCCAGAGAACAGATGGGGAGGAGGAGTGCGGGTCAGGGGGGTGGCCACACCCGGGTGCTGGCCCATCCTGTGGCCACTCAGAGTGGAAACACAGCCAGTGGAGCTGAGAGAGACCCTGCAGGCAGCACTGTGGAATTCTGCCAGGTGGTGGCTGGAAACAGTCTAGTGTCCTCTAGGGGTCATTCCCTGGGAGCCAAGGCCAGGAAATGAAAGTCCAATCTGTGTGTGTGCAGCCAGCTACAGGCCTCTGGGTGAACCCAGAGGCCTCTGGCAGAAACTCATCCTGAGTGGCATAGGTTCTGGGCTGTTGAGCAGAGGTAGACTATATGCCAAGGGCTACCTCTCATCCCTCCCTGTCCATCAGTCACAGCCCTTCGGGAGGTCTCTCGGGTCCCCTTCAGGCATCTGTGCCAGAGTGGGAATGAGCAGGCGAGTGTGGGATGTGGCAGCCGTTCTATGTGGGCGAGGAGGGGTGGGGCCGAGAAGTACTCTGTTCTCGCTCTGGCAGTGTTTAACCCCTGTCCCAGGCTCTCTTCGTAAAATGAGGAAAACCTTGGGGGGTGAGAAAGTGCCTGCCGTGCATAGCTTGTGCCTGCGCAGTGGAAGTCTTTCAGCGGGCTGGGCCTTATCTGCCTGAGGCGACTGGTGATGCCACTGCACTTAGCGTCTGCCTGTCATCAGGAGCTCCTGGGGCTTCGCTGGGAGCACTTGGGAGATGTGTTGCCTTCCAGACTGTGGTGAGCATTGCTATGAAGTTTGTCTAAACTTTACCTTTTGCTCTCTTAAAGAACCAGAATGCACGTGTGAAGCTGAGTATACTCTACAGGCTTACGATGGACCTGTGCTTCAAATTGAAGGCAAGACATCTTGTTCTGAGTTCTGGTTTTGCAAGAGCTGAATTTTCACTCATACTCACTCATAGGGCACACTACCGGGAGAAGGTGAAGGAAAGTGACACCTTTGCTCTAAGGTCCCTCTCAGGAAAGGACAGACTGAGTAGTAAGACGTGAGGTTTTAGAAGGCTTTCTTTAGGTGGGAAATAACGGTGACCTGTTTCCATGCCTCCCCTTTACCTGGGGTGTTTCTGATGTAGCTCACATGGAAGCAGAGTGTTTGTTTTGTTCAGTAATGAAATGGACTCAGCTCCCCTCACTGACTGGGAAGCCACAGCCTCTGGAAGGGGTACCTGAGGGGCCAGAAGGAAGGGAGTGCATCCAGGGGGCAGACGAGGGAGGGCAGTGGTGAGAGGGAGAGGCCTGTGCCTATGTGTGTGTGTCCAGCCCACCTTGGATCACAGGCACAGGCAGAGAATCAGTCTGGAGGGGCAGGCAGAAAGTCAGGCAGTGGGGGCTGCAAGAGGAATCCAAGACTCAGACAGAAGCAGAAAGAACAACGATGAAAGTTCTCTGATGAAGAACAAGGGAGGGGAGGTGAATAAAAGTGCGGGCTTCGTGCTCATAGAGCAGGTAGCCCAGGGTAAAGATCACAGTGCCTCCTAGACTAGCTGGCAGTGGCAATGAGAAATCAATGACAATCTGCTAATATTTATAGGAATTCAATAAACCCATAGACTAAAAGTTCACAGGTACTTCATCTTAAACATGAGCGTGTGGTGTACACCCATAATCCTAGTTACTTGGAAGGCTGAGGCAGGAGGGTCACAAATTTAAGCCCAACCTTGGAAATTTAATGAGACCCTGTCACAAAACAAAAATTTTTAGAAGGGATATGGTGGCGCATACCTGTAACTCCAGCAGACTGGGAGGCTAAAGCAGGATTCCAGGTTTGAGCCCAGCCAGGCAACTTAGTGACTTAACAAGTCTCAATATAAAAATGAAATAAAAGTGTTGGGATGCAGCTCAGTGGGAAGGCCCTGGGTGCAATCTTCACTATGGGGGTGGTTTGGAATGGCCCTTGGCCTGCCTAATATTTCTGAATAATTTTCTCTACCAGGTCTTTTTTTAAAACAAAATATTTATTGGTACATTTTAGATATACATAATGGTAACATTCCTTATAGGGAATTTGTACCCATACATGATATATCTTGCTTCTTCTTTTTTCTCCCATTCTACCAGGTCTTGATGATAAAGCAGGATATGTAACAGAAATAAGAATTTTATCAGGAAGAACAGGGAGAGGAGTAGATGTGGGGAGGAAACCTGCCCAACAGGAGTTGCCTTAATTCTAGCTTCACAAAGCCATGTAACTTTTCAACAAATCCTAGTTTAAAGATGTATTTCTCCTTATGAAACAGGTTAATGGTTTATGGCAACTCTTTTGCACTTTGGAGCTTCCTCTAATCCCAATTTTGGCAGGTAAGTTACCATAAAGACAAAGCGAGTCATTTTACCAGAGAATTCTTCACATTGTTTGGAAATGAATCTTCGGTGTGGCTGATTTAGCAATAGGTACTATATCTCCTGGGTTCCAAGAGGTGCCAGTCCTTTATTTTCCTTTCTGAAATGAGGGGTTGGGCCATGTCACCTCCCAGTGTGGAAGAACATGAGTGATCTGACGTTTGGTCTTTGGGGACCCCTGCTGGTCTGTCTACCAGAGGAAAAGCCCTGCTGGGCCCTCTTCTGCTGGCCATTGTTTCTGATTCTGCTTGTTGCACTCCCCTTGGACCCTTGGTCATCACCTGCAAGGCCTCTTTCCCACGTTTGCCCCTGCCTGGGTCCTGCTATACCTACAGGAGAGCTCATCCTCACAGCCAGGGTGACTCTCCACTTCCCCCAAAGGCCAGCTCTGTCAGGGTTCGTGTGTCCTGATTTTAATATGAGAACACCACCAGGCCATGCGCTGGGGACACAGCAGTTGCTGTCATTGTGTCCTCACGAGGAGGGGGCTTTCTCCTCTATACTGAACAGAATTCACTCATATAACACAGATATGGTCTGAATTGATTTTGAATCATAGTGATGGAAAACCACAAGATTCAGGTGAACAAAGAAGAAATGGAGAGGATGTCAGCGCTTCTTGGGGTGAGCTGTCGCTTCTCTCCATCAGTCTCAATAGACTGTGCTTTTCCCCTGCCCTGTTGGCCCCAGTCTGGTGCTGACACTGTCCCTCCTTCTCCATGACCCTGAGGGGAGAACTTAGCACTGAAGGACTCAAATCACACTGCATCTATGGAGGGGGGCGTTGCATCCAGTAGGTATGTGTGATATTCTTTAATGGATCTTCAGGCTCCTTCTCAAAAGTTAGTTTTTTCTTGCAAGGACTTTACCCTTTAGAGTTTGGTGAGGGAATTCTTGGGCTTCCTGAAAAATAAAAATAGAGAAAAATGTATGGGAAATGTATAAAAATGTTCCACCTGAATTATGTCAAAGGAAAATGGAGTGTAACTCTCCTGAGCCAGAGCATGGGATGTTCAGATCCCCATGTACTTTCCCTGCTGAACCCCCTCCTTGCTGCTGGAAGTGACCGCCACCCTCCTTTGTAGTCGTGTGTTTGGTTGTTGCTTTTCTTTATCATTTTCCACATCGGTGCTGACTTGATATTTGCTTGCTTTTGATCTGTAAGTCAGTCAGTGGTTTGTGGGTGACTTTGACTTTCCCCTCAGACCTCTGTGCCTCTGCCCCACCGGCATCGCTGTGGGCCCTCAGAGCTGTGGATTGTGTCCCAGTGGTGTCTGCCCCACTGTCCAGAGGCATCTGGTAGCTTCCAGATTATGATCACGACAACCAAACTTGAGTTTAGATTCTGTTTTCCTGCTTACTAATGTGGTGCTTTTCAACTGTCACTGGCTGTGAAGAGTTTCTTTTCTATGGAGGATCTGCTCCAGTCTTTTATTCATTTTTATTCTGATTTATAGGACATCTTGATATAATTTGGGTACAGCCTATGATCTCTAACTCTCTTTCTCTGTCTTATTTTATGTGATGCTCGTTCCCTTTTCTAGTTCTAATGTTTGCCCTCCCAATTTTGATATATTATTATTTTTGCTTCTTTCAGTTTGTGTCCCTAGGTTTGAGGGAGAATAATTTTATGAACCTGAGCATTCCCCCATGAGTCAAAATATATATTTTTAATGTCTATTTCAGTAAAGTATATAGATTTGTTTTTCTTGGTACTGGGGATCAAACTTGGGTCCTTGTGCTTATGAGGCGGGCAGCGACACCACTGAGCTAAATCCCCAGCCCTGTGTATAGATTGTTTTTATTCCTTTAAGATCTTTTCTTGGGAATTGTTTAGTGAACAAATTAAGTAATTTTAATGTGAAAACTATGAATAGACTAATTGTGTTTATTGTATTTTTAGGCTCGTCTCAAAGAATTGGAGCAAGAAGCCCACTTTGTTGCAGGAGAACAGTTTCTTATAATGAGTAATAATCAACTCAGAGAGGTAATGCTAAATTTTAGTTCTTTCTAAAATGTATTTTTATTCAAGAGTTAAAGAGGAGATTTATTCTGAATTTACAAATACTACTTTAGGTTGATTGTCTAAATAGTATGTAAATAGTTTCACATTCTCTCACAAGTGAATTCATTTGGTCAAATCCTTTAAATCTGAGAAAAGTACCAAATGAGAATGTAAGGGTTTTTATAACATCTATTGAGCACATCTCCTCTGTGTTGTAGCCTTACCTGTAATGGTGATGTTCACTCCCTCCCTTGGGAGCTCTCTCACACGTGTGCATTGCTGTTTTTGAAGATCCTCTTTGGCAAGTTGAAGCTGCACCTGTTGAGTCCTAGGAAGAGCTTACCCAGACGCAGGCCACAGAAGCACCCATCCACGTCAGAGGCTGTGGTAAGGGTCCCACATCCTTCTTTGCAACATGCTCGGCATCTGCAATGGGGGAAGCACTCCTTGTTCCTCAGGGCAGCCTGCTAGACCTGGTGCTCCCACCCACAGTGGGGCTCTGGGATGTGGACCAGGACAGGCAGATGGTTGCTCTCCAGGAGTCACTGGCTGGCTGGACTTCTGGCAAAGGGTCATTTGGTAGAGCTTTGTCCTTAAAACACATTCTTAGCAATCCAGTCAGGGTGTGGAAGCAGAAGTCCCACAACGGGTGTCACGAAGCCCAGTGAGCTAATTCAGGCTCTGTCTGACCATATAAATCCCAGCAGGCGCACCATACCGGGGTTTGGAAGATGTTTATACAGCCCGCTGAGAGCATTAACTTCCTTGTCAGATAAAAAAAAAGGAACTTTTACAGAATGGGCCAGACCTTCAAGATTTTGTATCAGGTGACCTTGCAGACAAGAGCAACTGGGATGAATATAAAGGAAATTTAAAACACCAGAAAGGAGAAAGGTTGAGATTTCCTCCATGGCTAAAGACAGAAATTCCAGTGGGGAAAAATTACAATAAACTAAAAAATACATTACGGAATTTAAATCACCATACAGTGTGTGAGGAAGCTCGATGTCCCAATATTGGAGAGTGTTGGGGAGGCGGTGAATATGCCACTGCCACAGCCACAATCATGCTGATGGGTGATACTTGCACAAGAGGTTGCAGATTTTGTTCTGTTGAAACTGCAAGAAACCCACCTCCCCTGGATACCAGCGAGCCCTACAACACCACGATAGCGATCGCAGAGTGGGGCCTGGATTATGTCCTCCTGACCTCTGTAGATCGAGGTGATATACCTGATGGGGGAGCCGAGCACATTGCAGAGACTGTGTCATACTCAGAGGAAAGGAATCCAGAAATTCTAGTGGAATGCCTCACCCCTCATTTCCGAGGAGATCTTAAGGCAATAGAGAAGCTTGCCCTGTCAGGATTAGATGTTTATGCTCACAATGTCGAAACAGTTCGGGAACTACAGGGGAAAGTTCGAGATCCCCGGGCCAACTTCGACCAGTCTCTGCGTGTGCTGAAACATGCTAAGGAGGCTCAGCCTGCTGTTATTTTGAAAACATCAATAATTCTGGGTTTGGGTGAGAATGATGAGCCAGGTGTATGCAACAATGAAAGCACTTCGTGAAGCAGATGTGGACTGTTTAACTTTAGGGCAGTATATGCAGCCCACAAAACGCCACCTTAAGGTTGAAGAATACATTACTCCTGAAAAGTTTAAATACTGGGAAAAAGTAGGACATGAACTTGGATTTTGTTACACAGCAAGTGGCCCTCTGGTGCGCTCTTCGTATAAAGCAGGTGAATTTTTCCTGAAAAATCTAGTGGCTAAAAGAAAAAAGTCTCTGTAAAACTTAGAAGATCTACCACTTTGCTGCTAGTTGTCCAGAGGTGTCCAGGATGGCCGGACTACAGTGGGTGTGCTCCAGCTTCCTCTATGCTGAGAGAAATGTCAGTAAGCTGTACATAATTACAGTCACTCATCCGGCACTGAGCATATCCTCCTTATCTAATAAATAATTGCTTGTTAATGTAATCATGAAAAAAAAAAACAATCCAGTCAGGAATTCATACTTTGTGTCCCCAAAAGGGATTGGAAATGGAGATCACTAGTCTTCTCCTTCTCCACATTCATTTTAGAGAATTTTAGTTACCCCTTTCTTGAGAGGAATAAACTCTTAAAAGATCAAGGCTAGTGAGATTCTGCTCTACTAAGTGTCAGAGCAGAAATAGATTTTCAAAGCCAACAAGTGATTTTTACTGATACGTTGCAGAGTAGAGGTCAGTGAGTAAGTGTACTCCTGTCACTGTGAGAGCAGCCTGAGGCTCTGCTTTCTGCCTCCTGTGCCATGATCTTTGGATTTTGATGTAGAACAAGCTTACTTCTGAGACTCCTCCTCTAGCATCCTGCCTTTCCAGCACCACATCTACCTGCTTGCCTCAGCCCATGGTGGCACTTAGAGCACAGGCTCCTATGGAGCTACTCACCACCAGTCCACACCTGGTCCTAGCAGCTCTGGGTGGTTATTCGGTGAATAGTCATCTCCTACAGAAGATGCTTCGTGGAGGGGCTTGGATCTGCAGTCATCCAGATCTTGTTCTTCACCTAAGTGAAGGGTCCTACCCTCCTTTTAGGTCCTCAGGTACCAAGGTGGAGTAGTAGGGGAGCAGGGATGTTAGGGTCCATCCCTATGCCCACTTGCCACCTTATCTGACTGCTTTGTGTCTTGGTTTTTTGATCTATAAGAAGTGATATTTTCCCAGGAGGGAAAATATCTGTGAAGATTCAGTGAAAGTGTGAGTGCTTGTATGTCCAACAGAACAAAAAACAAAAAAAAAACAGTCAGAGTTGACCATAATTGTTATCCACTGGACCCAAACACCTGAGAGTCATTGTTGACTTTCTTTCAAGTTCATCAATGGCAAGTCCCAAACTCTTCCTGAAAAATGTGTCCTCTCTCACTTGATTTACTCCAAGTCTCCTAGCCAGTCCCTTAGACAGATCATGTTACTGCCCTGACTCCTGAGGTTTACCATCACATTCAGAATCCAACCCAAGCCATCGAGTGCATCTCCAGCCATGGAGCCAGGTCTTCCCCTGGTCCTGGCACTCCTCTCTGAGCCTGATGGCTCTGTGAGTCCTCACAGGTTCTTTCCCCAGCCCCCAGACTCTGCCCACAAACTGTGCCTGCTGACTTCTGATTGTCAGCTTAAATATTGTTTTCAAAAGGCTTTCTGCTCAGTCTCTGCAGTAATGCCTGTCATTCCATGTGTCTTCCCTTGATTTGCTCTCTGCATACTACTTACTGTTACTAGTGTGATCTCAGGTGTTTGCTTGCTTATTCCACTAGAATGTAAGTTGTACTCGTCAAAGACCTCACTTTGTTCCCCTTACTAAAACAGCGTAAAACCGAATGTCTGTCTACTCCAAGAGCCTAGGACAGAGGTATTCCTGGGAGCTGAGCCCCATGTTGCTGGAGAGACCCCAGCAGAGCAGAGGTGGACAGTGGACTCTAACACTTTGATGGTGGCGCCACCTGGCAAAGCCACAAAGTGTTCTCTGCAGCTGCAAGAGGGGATCCCAGGCAGATCATTTTCTGCCCCAGCACCAGCTGGCACTGTTGCCCTTCCCTTGCAGCTCCTGTGCTCTCCAGACAGCCAGAGGTATAAGAAAAGAAGTCTTAATTCTTTCCTGGTGTTACAGTGTTTTCCTCTGGACAGTGTTGAGACAGTGTCTTTAACAGATTCTTTTTTTCTACAAAGACATGATTGACATGAACCGTACCTCATTCTCTTCTTTAACTAAACAGGCCGTGCTGTTCATTTTGTGCATTAACGTGATGACTATCAGTAGGTAATACATACCCAGGCCTCTAAGGGGAAGATTAGGACTCCTGTCCATTCCTTCCCTGCATCCCCCTTCACAGGTCCTGGTGAACCTTGCAGCCCTTCCCAGCCCAGCTTTCTCCCCTCCTCTCTGCCCTTTCCTGCATAGCATAGAGAGGTTCACAGTAGTGTCTAGCCAGGGATTTAGTTTAGTGGTGCTGCCACGCCGCCTGCCTCACAAGAGCGAGGTCCCGAGTTTAATCCCCAGTGCCAAAGAAAGAAAAAAGAAAAAAAACTAATGGTATCTAGGCATCAGCCACAAATTGTTAGGCTCAGCTCCCTGGACTGATTGGGGATTGAGTTCCAGCAAGGCCTGAACTTCACATTGTTCCTGGAGTTCTTCTGGTGCTCAAAACAGTGACTGAGGCCCAGTGGACACTCAGTAAGCCTTCAGCTTTTCACATGAACCAATTTTTTCCTTATTGTTTTATTCCATGTATTTCTTTTCTTTTCCTTTTTCTCTTTCTTTCTTTTTTTTTGAGACAGGATCTCACTATGTAGTTGAGACTGACTGACCTCACTGTGTAGCCCAGGCTGGTCTCAAACTCACTGTGATCCTCCTGCCTCAGCCTCCCGAGTGCTGGGATTACAGGTGTGCGCCACCATGCCCAGCAATTCCATGTAGTTCTCATTCCATTATAATTCTTCTTTGATCACTGAATTGTTTGAAAGTGTCTTTATAATTCCAAAATTTGGGGGGCTCCCCAGATATTCTCTTATTGATTTCTGAAGTAAATGCACTATGGTCAGAGAATATGACCTCCACATTACCAGCTCTACACTCACTGTCAGGACTCACCAACATGTCTACTGTACCTGTGGCTCACACAGGAGGGCTCTTCCTCCTTCCACACCAGCTGTGGAGCAGTGGGAATTCCCACACCTCAGTAAACACAGGGAGGCAAGAACAGGAATCCCTCCTTAACCACACATGGAGGCTTTGGCGTTCTTTCTTCCAATGAAGGCACATGTTTTCAGAGCATTGTAGGGGATTCAGATACTGGGAAGATGATCTGATCTGGGAGTCAGAATCGTGGCCGGCAGACTGGACTAGCTGTTCCTCATTTCTGGAAGTTGCCCCTCAGACCTTCCACAAACTGAAGCGATGATGCATATCCTCTGGTAGGTGTCTGGTGGGTATCATGCATACTGATGGACTGTGCAATACTGCCATGAATAGGACAGGCATCTTCCCTATTTTATTTAGCAAACATTTATTGTGGTACTGTGTCAGATGTTTATAGCCTGGTAAGGAAGGCCTTTGTCATCATGAAATACCTGTTCCAGTGAAAAACCGTATTAGGGTTCTCCAGAAAGACAGAACCCTTAGGATATATGCAGCTATGCAGAGGGGATTTGTGGGCCAGGGATTTAGCTCAGTGGTTCCGCCGCCTGTCTCCCAAGGTCCCAAGTTTGATCCCTGGTACCAAACAAAAACAAACAACAACAACAAGAAAACAAAAACCAGGGGATTTGTTAGGGAAACTGGGTCATGGAAATTGGAAGCTAAGCAGACCCACAACTGTCCATCTATAAGCTAGAGACCAGGATGCTGGTATATGATTTAGTCCAAGCCCAAAAGCCTTAGCCCAGAGAAGCCGATGATGTGATTCTTAGTCCAACGTAAGAGGCTCAGGAGCTACTGGTAATAAGTCCTAAACTCCAAGGGCCAGAGAGCTTAGTGTTCTGATTCCAAGAAAAGGTAAATTCACCTTTCCTCTTTTTTTAAAATCCTGGCCCTGACTGAGTGGATGGTGGCATCCACACAGAGGGTGGATCTTCCTCACTCAGTCTCACACCAGGCTGCCCTGGTGTTTCCAGGTACACCCCAAAAGAGTACTTCATCAGCTCTCCAAGATTCCTAAATCCAGCAAGGCTGACACCTAAAACCAACTATCACAGGGACACGTTCATCCAGTGGATAAGGCCCACTTAAGCAAAAACAAGGTCATGACAAAAATATAGTGAGAACGATGGACTTTAGATTGAATTTTCCAGAAAGAATTCTGAAAAAATTATGTATAACTAGAAGCTTAAAGGTCAGGAATCACCCACATCACAAACAGGAAGCAGAGCCTGCCAAAAGGGCGGCTCTGGCTGCTCCAGAGTCAGGTGGCAGCCTTGTGCTCAAGAGAGAAGTGGGCAAGGACCTCATCATGCTCTGGTCTTCAGGCCATTTTGCAGAGTGCAGATCTTAATACAATGGGTGGCCTTGGAATGGCTCACATATTTGAATAGACTATTTCAGAATAGTTTTAGTTTCACAATAAAATCAAGCAGAAAGTGTTTCAAATCAAAATCAAGGCAGAATTTTCTTTATACTCTTTATCCTTACCCATGCATGATCATCAGCTTCCCCCACCATTGCAATTTGGATTTAAAATGACCCCACAAGTCTCCTATGTTCAGAGTATGAGGATTTTGGAAGGTGAGTGGGTCGTGAGGATATTATACTCATCAGTGGATTGTCTCTGGCTCCCCTCTTCTCTTACTGCTTCCTGGCTGCCATGGATTGAGAAACATTCCTCTGCCTTGGAGCGGAGCTACCCATGAACTGAACCCTCTGAAACTATGAGCCAAAATAAACTTCTCCTCCCTTAAGTTATGAGAATTGGACATTCTGTCCTAGCAATGGGAAAGTAACTAATACACTCACAGACTGGTACATTTGTTGTAACTGACACATAATTATCACTGAGGTCTGCGTTACATTGTAGTTCACTCTTGGTGCTGGATATTTTGTGGGATTAGGCAGATGTGTAATGACATGTGTCCACCATTGTATATAGTTATTTTCACTGCCCTAAAAATCATCTGTGCTCTGCCTGTTCAACCCTTGGTCTTTCCAACTCCTGGAAACCTCTGATCTTTTTATCTCTTTGTCTCTTCAAGAATGTCATAAACACAGTGGTTCTGTCACCTGCCTTGCAAACGCAAGATCCCAAGGTTGATCCCCAGTACCAAAAAAAAAAAAAAAGAATAAAATATTATTTTGGGGGCTGGGGTTTTAGCTCAGTGGTTCTTCCACCTGCCTCACAAGTGCAAGGTCCTGAGTTCAATCCCCAGTACCAAAAAAAAAAAAAAAAAAAAAGCCAAAAACTGTGGTTGCTATCATATATTATCTAGCCTTTTTTTTTTTCAGCTTTAATTGAGTTTATTGGTACATTTTAGGGATACAGTACAGTTACATTCATTGTTGGGATCTTGTACCTCTACATCATGACAAGTTTTGGTTCTCATTTTTTCCCCTTGTCCCTGCCCTCCCTTCACCCCCTCCTCCTCTCCCATCTACAATTACTTTATTTCCATCTTTTCATTATCTCACATTTTTTTATTTTCCCTTTTTACACTTCCCCTACCCGTCCCACCTTCCCTACAACACTAGCCTTTTAATTATTTATTTATTTATTTATTTTGGTCCCAGGGATTGAACTCGGGTCCTTGTGCTTGCAAGGCAGACGGACAGAACCACTGAACTAAATCCCCGACTCTCTCCCTGATTTTTAATGTATCATAGCCATTTATTTTTAGCATTCAATAATATCTTATTGTGTCCATGTACTACAGTTTATCCATACACACACACACACCCCAACTATAGGGCATTTGGTTGCTTACAGATGCTATCATTTGCAACTAAAGCTGCTGTATGTATCTGTATGCTGGTTTTTATGCAGATACAAGCTTTCACCTTCTTTAGGTAAATAGTAAAACATGATTACTGGATCATCTGGTAAGAATGTTAAATTTTTGTTGTTCTTTGGCTCCCCACCCAACCCCATGCAGTCCAGGTTGGCCTCAAACTCCCAGTGATCCATCTGCCTCAGCCTCCTGAGTGCTGAGTTTGTAGGTGTGCACCACCACACCCATCTTAGAATATGTTAAATTGTGTAAGAAACCATGAAACTGTCTGCATCATTTTGTATTCCATCAGCAATTAGTGAAAGTTTCTTTGTCTCTCATCCCCACCAGCATTTGGTGTTGTCAGTTCTAGTAGGTATTAGGTATGTTTTTAAAAGATCACTCTTACTACTGGTTGGAGAATGGAGAAGACTCATTAATAAACAGGCTGTCACTGGGGTCTGGGCAATGGCAGTGAAGTGTAGAACAGAAAGGACTTCCTGGAATGGTCATATGAGAGTCAACAGCAGTGAGGATGTGTAGTTCCAGAGTTTCTGAGTTGCCAGGCCAGATATGGCCATTACTCAGGCAAAATGGCGAGAGGGATAGTTTCTTTGGGAGATGTCAAGTGTTCAGTGTTGAGTGTGCCCTGGAGACCCTGCTATGCACCATGTCACCTAGGCGGTCAGGTCTGTGGGATGGAGCTCCACATGAATATCTGTGTTGGAGATGCATCCTTGAGAACTGTCAGGGCCACTCTCGGACAGTGGTCCTCCATCCTGCCTAGATACTTGGAAAACACAGATACCCAGGAACACAACTGATCACGACCCAGTCACAGGGCTGTTTTTTAAGCTCCCCTGCTGATCTTGATATGCAGCCGGCACTGCTAAGCACAGAGCTGAACTCTGAGAAACTGACACTTAAAGGTCAGGGAGGGGAGATGCCAGTGGGAGACCGTGGTGTGGCCAAAGTGGAATGGCGGTCAGAAGAATGTGGGGCCAGGAGCCAACACAGCCTTTGATTCAGCTGCCAAGCTGCAAGTAGCCCATGTCCTCTGCCTCCAGTCCTTAACCAGCATTTGCAGAACTTTGTATACAGTATTGTATGCTAAGACACCTGATTCTTTCAAGTGTACTCAGACTACTCATGTCCAGCCAGATACACAGGCAGGCTGTGGGAAGGAAAGCTGTTTTTGAATGAAGTATGGGGGTAAGAGAGTTAGGTGACACTAAGCAGTTTTCTTGGGTATTTTCCTGCACTTCATCCCCCTAAGAGTATCTTGGCTTATACTTTGGCCAGATCCCTCCCCTGGACGGTGTCTGCACCTGAAAATGCATGTGTTGACTCCTGTTTGTATTTCTGTGGCCACAACTTCAACTCTGTCCTCAGTCTTTATTCAAAGATTGATATGACTTGATGGTTCACATTAAAATCATGTATCATTAGCTCTCCCCTGCGCTGATTTATAGATTCTAAACAATCCTAATTAAAACCCTGGCCAGAGACTTTTGGTAGAAATTGACAGGCTGTTTCCCAATTTTATATGGAAGTTTTAAAAACTGAGAAGAGAGGGGCTGGGGATTTAGCTCAGGGGTGCCACTGCCTGTCTAGCAAGTGCAAGGTCCCAACTTCAATCCCCAGGACAAAACAAACAAACAAACAAACAAACAAACAAAAACAACTGAGAAGAGCCAAGATAGTCTTGGGGGAGGCACTATCAGAGCACTTAGTCTCCTGGATAGCAGACTGATGATAAAGGAATAGGAATCGCTAGGAACTTATTAAGCAGTACCTTTAGTGTGGGCTCGAGGAGAAACAGGTCAATGGACCAAGATAAAAAATCCAGAAAGAAGGACTGGGGATGTAGCTCAGTAGTGCTGTGTCTTCCCTGCAAGTGAAGGTCCTGAGTTTGATCCCTGGTACTGAAAAAAGAAAAAGAAAATCCAGAAAGAGACACTTGTGTGTGTACAGGAAGCACATAGTCTCTGACAGGGGTCGTGCAGCGCAGTGAGGAAGGGGAACTCACTGCACGGACACATGAGGCAGCCCTGACTGACATCTCATACTGCACACAAAAACGAACTTCACGTGAACTACATGTAAGTACAAAAGCAAAACACTGAAGCCCAGAGAAGATACTGCGAGAGAATACTTAAAGATCTTGAGGTAGGTAAACATTTATCAACAGGACATAAAGTGCATCAACCACAAAGGGAAAGATTGATGAATTAGTTGACAGTAAAATTAAAAATCTGTGTTTATGAAATGCACCATTAAGTGAAAAAAAAAACAAGCCACAGAAGGGCGGAAGATACTTTAAATACGACTAGCCAAAAAAAATCTTGTTCAGAGCAAAAAAAAACTGTAATGAAGAAGTATATTGGGTCTGGAGATGTAGCTCAGTGGCACTGTGCTGACTCGGCAAGCACAAGGTCCTGAGTTCAATTCCCGATACTGAAGGGGAAAAAAAGTATAGAAGACACACAAACCAATTCTTCAAATGAACCAGATACAAGGATTTAATGAGAAAGGATATATAATTAGTCAATAAATACATGAACTGTGGCCAACTTCATTAGTCATCGGGAGATACAAATTACAAACTATAGAGATGTCACTTGTCACTTAGCAGAGCAGCTAAATCCAGACCTGGAAAGCATCATTGGCAAAGGTGTGGAACAGCCGGAACTTGCATCTGTTTCAGTTGGGGACTGACTGCGCCTTTGCTTTGGAGTGCTGGCAACGTCTCTGCTGGTGTGGACCAGCTGTCTCTGTCACACCTGTTTTAGTATGTGTCCCACAGAACCATGGACATTCGCTAACTAAAATCCATGTACCAGGCTGTTCATAGTAGCTTTATTTGTGACTGCCCTGCAGCAGAAAAAAAAACCCTGCATATCCCTCAGAGATAGGATGGATAAATAATTTTCCTGCATTCCTGTACTGAATCCTATACAGCAGTGCAAATCAACACAGTACCACTTCATGCCAGATAGATGGATGGGCCCTGAAGTCAAAACATTAAACAGCAGAAGCCACATGGGAAAGAGTAGGGCAAGGTGGTAGAGTGGGCCAGCCAAGATGTTTTGTTACTATGGCTTTGTAGTATGTTGTAAAATAGGATATTATGATGCTGCCAGCATTGATTTTTTGACTTAGAATTGCTGTTGAGGTTTAGATCTAAAATGTCCCCCCAAAGTCTAATGTGTTGAAAATGGGGCTTTTGGAAGGAGATTGGATTCATTATGAATGAATTATTCCATTAATATTTCAGAGCTGAATGTGGTATTAGGAAGTGGGGTCCAGAGAGAGGACAGGCACCGCTGGGTGCTGCCTCTGAGGGGCCTCTCTTTCTCTGCCTCTCTCTCTGCTTCCTGGCTACTATGTGTTACACCAATTTTCTCCACCATCCCCTTCCTCCATGCCATTCTGCCTGGGAGCCATTTGGCCATGGACTGAACCCTCTGAAACCATGAGCCGAAGTGAAACTCCTCCTTTAAACTGTGGTGTCAGATATTTTGTCCTAGTGATAGGAAAGGTAATACGATTGCTTTTCTAGGTCTTTCGTGTTGCCATATGAATTTTAGGGTTATTTTTCTAGTTTTCTGAATAATATGGGAATCTTGATGGGGATTGCATTGAATCTATAGATTGAGTTTGATAATGTGGCCATTTTATCAATATTAATTCTGCTAATCCATGAATATAGGAAAACTTTTCCATTTTCTAGTGTCTTCTTCAATTTCTTCCTTCAGTGTTCTGTAATTTTTCACCGTAGAGGTTTTTCACCTCCATGGTTAGGTTGATTACTAGGGTTTTTTTTTAAAGCTATTATGAATAGAATTATTTTCCTGTTTTCTTTCTCAGATAGTTCATTATTGGCATATAGAAAAGTTATTGATTTTTTAAAATGTTGACTTTTTGAAATGTTGATTTTTTTCATATCCTGTATTTTTATTTTTTAGTTAAATTCTCTGCAAGACCTTCATCCCTTACCCAAGATAATTTTGGAATACAGGCAGGTAAGTTGACTTTTTGGTAAGGAGTTTGTGATGAAGGGGAAGTGCCTGTCCCTGTCCCTGTTAATAAATCACCATTGCTAAAGTGCCCTGACAGTTCTCTAATGGGGTACAGTTAGTTTCTCAGGTTGATCTTATGTTAACCGTACTTCCTTGAACCTTGACATGATCTTACTCAAGTCTGCAGTTATCCTACCTAGCCCTGGGAACCAAAGGGATCATTTAAAAAGACTGACACTGTGTCCTTGCTCATGACTTCAGTGTGAGTGAGACTTCTGCCAGTATCCACAGAAGCCCCGGCCTCCTCCTGGTTTCTAAGCTCCAGAGCAGGGTTTGTCTTTACCAGTAATGTTTGCCGGGGGTTAATGACACACCTCACCTCCTCTGGCACTCACCTTTTCTCTGTTCACCCAACTGCCCTTCACTTCCCAGGTTTTGTTGTTTGGGAGCAACACTGAAAACGTTATCATCACTCACACCACTGTCCTGTTATTTACCGAGCCTGTGGCCTACTGTCTGTGTTTGGGAGTACGCTAGGGCTAGTTGGCCCTTTCTCCTGAAGCGTGAGAAATAAAAAGAGCCCCCACAGGGGACGCTGGGCTGGGTATTTATCTGCTTATCTTCGCAACTTTTCTGTAAATTTAGAGTCACTGTAGAACAATAGATTTATTTTAAAAGGGAAGGATGGCATCTCTCCCTGTGAGCCACTGTTATTCAATCCTGGCACCACCTCAGGCCATCTGAGGTGACCAGCAGCACATACCTGGCCCTGCGTGAAGTGCTGCTCTGGTGCTTGTTCTTGTTTAAATATTTAATGAAGAGATTATTGTTGTCTTTGTGATTTAGGTTCACAAGACCAAGTCGACCTTTGTAGATGGGATACTAGCATGCATGAAACAGGTAATAGGCTTTAAACAAAGAAATGGTGATGTGACTAGGAATATGCTTATAGATGAGTTCAGATACACATAGAACTTTTATAATTCTAGTAAATGATGAAATGGTCTAGTGTTCTTAGAACTGGTTCTTGAACTGTGGTTCTGGTATGATTTGGGTTTCCACGCAGCACAGGTCTGGCATTATGCCTCCAGACTGTCCACTTGAGAGGAAGCTCTGCAGCTGACCTCTCGCTTTTACAGCTATTCTTGTCTGTCTTCTGGAACCATTTGAGATATATGTTATTGTTTAGTTCATACACATGGAGACTAGTCAGAGATGTTCTGTGACTTACTTGAGGCTACTCAAGTAACAAGTTGTTGGTGACTCACAGTGCCAACTTGACCTGTCAGCTCATCCCCCACTTGCCCCATACACTGGATTCGTAAGTGACATAAAGGCCTACCCGTCCTGTTGCTGCTTCTCCTTGGGGCAGAGGGACACGTCCTTCTTCACCCATCATGACCCCATGCAGAAGAACATTCAGAGGTGAGAGTTCAGGGTCTGCAGCTCATTGGCCTCTAGAGAAGCAGTAAGTGTTGTGAGTGAAGAGCCCCAAACAGCATTGCCGTGGCTTACACAGATTCTTTTTAATCGATCAAGGGTTCTATTTCCTCTACGTGGAATCAGACTGGAACTGTGACCGGGAGACTTTCAGCCAAGCATCCTGTGAGTTAGTGTCCTTTGTTGAATGCCAGTTTCTGTGCCTTGCTGCTAAAGTTTTTCCTAGATGTGTTTGCCTGTGCAATTTTAATTCAAAGAGGGGACCTCATGCTGAGAATTTGATTTCAGTCTATATAATCATCCCCCAACCCTTCTGGTCACACTTCTGTATTCTAGGGACAAGACTCTGAAGTGCTGAGTCAGGAAAGGGGACCCCTCCCCAATCCAGGGACTCTAGTACTGAAGGCAGAAAGGACCCTTCTTTTCCCCCATCTTCCTTTTCAGATTTGTGCTGTCTAGGTGACAGAAGTACCTCTGATGACCACTTCCGTCTTTTGGTTGTTGAAGACTATTTCTCATGAAAAAGTCCTAAATGCCCCTGAGTTTATGATGCACCTTTAGTTTCATTTTGTTTGTTTGTTTGTTTTGTTTTTGAGGCAGAGTCTTGCTGGGTAGGTCAGACTGGCTTTGAACTCACTATGTAGCCCAGGCTGGCCTTGAACTTGTGGCGATCCTCCTGCCTCAACCTCCCAAGTACTGGGATTAAAGGTGTGTGCCACCACACCCAATCATATGATACGCCTTTAGTAATACTTATACAGATACCTTGCAAATGACTTTGTATTTCTAATATAAAGAAGATTCGCTACTCATGTCTCATTACAGAAAAGTTCTTTAAGTACAGAAAAGAAATATAAACTAAGGAAAGCCACATTATTCCACCATGTAGAGCCAACTGTGTTTGACATCCTGGGTCTATCTTTTCATACTTTTTGCTAAGCACATGTAATCATAAAAATTTTTTTTTCTTTTTTCTTTCTTTCTTTCTTTTTTTTTTTTTTTTTTTTTTTTTT